>NW_028261394.1:19824128-19924128 GCF_051295495.1 Thamnophis sirtalis | reverse complement strand
GTTGCATCTGGTACTCTGCAATGGGGTTGGGTGTCCACCACGTCCACATGCACATGCGTACTTACCGCCCGTGACTCTCCAGCTGCTCGGCGGAGCATTGCACAGGCGCCATACACTCCATGCAGGTGTGTGAAAGCCCCAATCAGCTCAAATACAGGTAAGGAGGGCAGGCGGGTGGATGGGCCCTCTGGAGCACATTAGTGGAACTGTACCTGGTGCTTCCAGCAGGCACCAGTACACCCATACCGGTGCGTACTGGTCGTATCCCACCCCTGTTGTGAAGTTACAATGCTTCCTAAGACCCTTGACAACACATCTGGACCTGGAATTTCTCTTCAAAGACAGGGGTTGACCATCAATGGCCTGAGTCTAGGACAATTGGCCATAGCCACATGGCCCTGGTCACTTCACTGCAGTCCCCCCTGCCCCAGCTAACCCACCGCAGCTGAAGCTCCCCCTCTGCACTGCCATGGCCTTCCATCCCTTGTCACGGTGGAGGACAAGGGGCAGGGGGGGGCAATGTGTGAGGGGCCCCTGGGGTTTGGAGTCTGTGTTGGTGTGGTGGGGGATGGGTAAACATAATAGTGTGGCAGGGGAGTGGGATAGGGACGTGCAGTCAGGGGAGGCAGGGGAGGCAGAGCCTCACCACTATCATCATGAAAAGAAAAAAAATGTAAAAGGAAAAAGGCAAGAGCTGAGGTCAGGCTGAGCTAGTTGCTGCCAGAATCACCATGGATGACTCTGCTTAACTGTTTAAAAAAGCCTTTAAAAAAGCGCCCTCTACAGAGGAGGCAGGAGAACAACGTGCCTCATCTAGTCTGACTTTAGGCGTTTTATGATCACTCGAGCAGAGTTAAGCAAGGGTTAAAAGCCTGAAACCTCCTGACATAGGTGAGGCACGTTGTTCTCCTGCCTCCTCCTGTAGAGGGCACCTTTTAGAGGCTTTTTTAAACAGTTAAGCAGAGTCATCCACGGTGACTCTGGCAGCAACTAGCTCAGCCTGACCTCAGTCTTGCCTTTTTCCTTTTACATTTTCTTTTCTTTTCATGATGACAGGCAAGAGCAGAGTTGAAATCTTCTCTGAAACAGCTGGAAAAGGTATGTGTGGGTCGGAGGGAGCGGGAGGAATTCAAACTTCATCCTCAAGTGTAGATCCCTTCCCAAGTGTAGTTTGATTGCAGACAGAGCCATGTTGCCTTTTCAAACACACACATACACACACACATACACACACACACACAGAGAGAGAGAGAGAGAGCTGGATAAAACTATATAAGCCCAGCTTCACTGATTACAAGTTTGAAAAGGCAACGTGGCTCTGCCTGCAATCAAAGGCTTGGATCGGCTCCCCTCTGGCTTCTCTGCATCTTCTCTTACCCCAGCCTGCAAGCAAGAGGTGAGTGGGTGGGTGGGCTTTATTGCGTTTCAGGCATTTCCCACCCAGACAGCAGGCTGCATTTGCAATGGTGGAGGTGTTTGGGGAAGGTAGCAGGGGAATGGGGGAGGGGGTATGGCAGAGGAGCTGCTTTCAAGCCATTGGAAAATATATCCAATCCAACTTCTGTGTTTGTGTTTGTTTGAGAGAGAGTGAGTGAGAGAGGGAAGGGGGTAGGAGAGATAGTCCAATCCAACTTCTCTCTCTGTGTGTGTCTGTTTGAGAGGGGGGGAGGAGGGAGAGAGGGAGGAAGGAAGGGGAGGGAGAAGAAATAGAATGAAGGAAACTTTTTCGCAAAGGAGAAAAACAAATGCTGTCGCTTTAAATCGGAACTGAGCATGCCTGGCTGTGGAATTCTGGGAGTTGAAGTCCACAAGTCTAAAAAAATTTGAAACCCACCACTGTGTCAGTGCCTCACCAGCCATAAACCTCACTGCATGTCACTGGAGTGGGAGATGCAATGAGTCAGATGGGCAGGGGGGCCACGGTAAAGTGGCCAGGGCCATGTGGCTGCGGCCAATGGTCCCATTCAGCAATGGCCATGTAAAAGAATGCTTATTTGATGGGAAATCAAGAAAAATAGATTGCAGTTCCCAATTGACAAAATATTCAAAATTGATACATCAAAATGGTGCAAAGGGGCAGGAAATTCGTGCCACCTTCCTATGTGACCCCCTTCTGCAGTGGCCACACTCTGAAGGACAGAAAGAAATGCTTTTTAAAATGGGTGCAGTGCCTGTCAACCTGTTGATGGAAGCTGTTCTCAGTCTGCCTTGATATTCACAGGTTTGAGTGGCTTTTAATATTCTTCTGAGCTTTTATTGTATGTAGTGGCTAATTTGCTTTTGGTTTGTTTGTGCTGATGTTTCCTTGTTGTAATCTATCTCAAGAAGGCAATGGTCCTTTTAAGGAGCTGGCAAGTATTTAAACATTTTGAACAGCAGGGCAGGCAAGCCTTCACCAAAGTTCTCCTATTTATAGGGATTCTGCAAATTCACATCCAATCCTACTGGAGACACCAGCTTGGAGAATCCTTTTGCTCCTGAAGAGCACAGCACTTCCTTTTAATAGAAAAAAAATGCAGAAAAGTTGAGAGAAATTGAAATAGATACAGTACCTTTAGAAACCTAAAATCATTTTATAAAGGTATTTGTTGTTGTTAGTTGCAAATTTGTGTCCGACCCATCGCCACTGTTCCCTCTAAGGTGCGCAGCTGCGCGGCTGCGCACATGGCAAGAAAACCCCGCGCAGCAGTTTCTAACTGCCGCTCAGAGATTTCTTTCATAGCAAACATGGGGAAGTCCTTTGCAGGCAGCTAGAATTGGCCGCCCGCAAAGGACCTCCCCAGAGGAATCTCATGTCCTGCAGCCCAAACTTTCTCCTCCCAGCAACTTGGCCTGTTGGATACAGTGGTGGCGGGGGAAGAATGGGCTGGGTGGGCTGGCTGGCTGGGGAGGGGGGAGCCCTTTAAAGCCCTGCTGCCGCGTCTTCCCAGCAAGACTTCCTTTCGGCTCGCGGTTTCCCTTGCCTGCCTTAACCAAAGCTTGGCGCCCCGCCTCTGCTTTCGCTCTCCCTCCCTCAGCTGTGCAGCAGCAGCAGCTCTCAGCCTACGGCGGCAGCGTCACGCAGGCTGTGGAAGGAGGGGGAGAAGGAGGGAACCAAAGAGAGGCTTTTAGGGGCCTGCGCCCCACAGCCAGGATCGTCCTTGCGCCTTCGGGCGTCAGGCGGAACTCTCGGGTTGCCCAAACCAGTTACTCCCAGGTTCAAAACTACGGAGGGAGGAACTGGATTGGGCAACCCGCGCTCACACACACACATACATACAGAGATTCGGCTGCGTCCGGCGCTCATTTGCAAAAAGCCCAGAAAAGGAAGTCGGTCGGGGGCAGAGGAGGGGGGGAGACCCGTCGGAGAAACCTCCTGACCCGACGGTCCTGAGGCCGGAGGAGGGGGGTTCTTCCCCAGACAGGGCTCCCCAGGAGAAGGCGAGGCACCCCTCCCCCATCTCTCTACTGTCAATGTCGCACAGGAGGGCTGTTTCTATCTCGGTGCTTTCATGGAGAGTCAGCAAGAGATCCAAGCCGTCCAGCGAAGGCAGACTGCTGTTTAGTAAGAATGTTTTAAATATTGTATTTCAGCTTATTTGTCATGGATTGGTGGTCAACCTACTTGCATATACAAATTCTTTTTCATATGGCATCCCCAGCACCTCTCGCCCCCTGGCTGAAGGAGCCTTTTTGGGTCAACGTGAATATAAGTTATCAAAAATGTAGGTAGAAAATTAAGCAGGCAATAGACAATTACAAAAAGGGAAGCCAACTTTCTGAATCTGTTTCTTTGTACTTAGTGACTTATAAATAGACTAATGTTCTGAAAACCTGACCTAAATTACTATATATTTTAAATAGCTGTAAAGCTATGTTGAAAAAGTTGTTCTCATGGTACTGTGATAAATTCAATAAAAAGAAGGGAATTCTTGATGAATTTAAGGAGAAATGAGAGTATTGGATAGTAAATGAACAAATAAAATTACCAATCAAAGAGAATATTTATACCTCAGGGTTGAAATGAGATGTTCTCTCTTACTCTTCCTCTCTTCCCTCTCTGTCTCTCTCATCCTCTTTCTCTTTGTCTCTCTTTCTCTCTCCTTCTTTCCCACTCTTCTGTCACTTTCTCTGTCCTTCTCTGTCTCTTTGTCTCTCTTCCCTCTTTTTTCTTCCTCTCTCCCACTCTTTTATCACTTTCTCTCTACTGCCCAACCTGTCCCCATACTTATCTTCGATTGATCATGTTTGCAATAATTTACCTTCTTTCCTAAATAGGCGCAGTTCCCTTACTGGATCCCTCGCTCACTCAAACACACACACACACACACACTCAAGCACAAAACCATTTTTCTCCATTCTAATTCGTATCCTATAAATCAATTGCTCTGTGAAAAAAATTCAGGTGCTCAGGAATGAAAATGTGCTGCTCAAATACTATACTTTTCCGCACACACTGAAAAAAAATTAGAGGGAACATTGCCCATCGCGACCCCATGGATTATGTTCCTCCAGTCCTTCCTGTCCTCTACCATCTTCCGGAGTACATGTAAGCTCACATCGGGTACTTAGGTGACTCCATCCATCCACCTCATTCTCTGTTGTCCCTTTCTTCTTTTGCCCTTCATCGTTCCCAGCATGAGATTCTCCTCCAGGGAGTCCTTCCTTCTCATTTGGTGGCCAAAGGATTTGTGTTTCCTCTTCAGGATCTGGCCTCCTAAAGAGCAGTCAGGGTTGATCTCCTAGGACTCACTGTTTGGATTGCCTTGCAGTCCAAGGGACTCGCAAGAGTCTTCTCCAGCACCAGAGTTCAAAGGTCTCCATTCTTTGGCGCTCAGCCTTTGTTATGGTCCAACTTTGACAGCCATACATTGCAACTGGGAAAACCATAGTTTTGACTATACACACTTTTGTTGGCAGGGTGATGTCTTTGCTTTTTAGTATGCTGTCTAGATTTGCCATAGCTTTCCTCCCCAGGAAGCAAACGTCTTTTAATTTCTTAGCTGCAGCCCCCATCTGCGGTGAAGCACTATATTTTGTTTCTTTATTTTTATTCTTTTCATGAACTTCTGATAACAAAGGATTGTTTGCACTGAGAGAAGCTTTTCCATCCTTTTACCAGTTAGTGATTTCTTGATTTGTTGTATCATATCTTAGCCCTATTATATAGGAAAAGAAATCAGGGAATCAAACTATTTTTAAAAACTTTTCAGGAAAAAAAATATCCCAAATTTACACTCCCCATCCCACCCCTGGATCTTCAGTTCTGTAGTGCCAAAGTGTCCTTCTGCCCCAGTCAGAATGACAGTTTCTCTTTCTCTAAAATTTTACAGAGTTTTTCCAGGAGATCCAGAAGTTGTGGGAGAACCTTCTCTGCTATTGCTCCTCTGCTCATGTCTTGAGGCCCAAAAAAATCTACAAAATGCAGTTCCATCTTAACTGTACCAAGGTCCTGCCCACAGCAATTGCGGAGCTGTCTGAGGGATCCATTTTAAAGTTATCCATTTTAAACCTCTTTTATAATAAATTATGTAATTATATACTAATTAATTAATCAGATTTACTTAATTAATTAACTGTATGTCCTCCATATCCTAGGGGTCCCAAAGACTTAAGCATTAATTAATTGCTCTTTTCTGTAATGCTATAAGAGCCTCAGGGCTGTGTGCTCAGCCCATACCTATACTCGCTGTATACCTGACTAGTCACCCATACCTGACTACCTCTTGCCGCTGCGATCTGCTCCACTTCTATCGCCCCCCCCCTCCGCTCCAGAGAAGCTGGCTGCGAGTCTCCACGAGCCCCGCTTCCCTCGCCGGACTTTCCGGCAATAGAGGACAGCATTCCGCTCCCGCCGCTTTCTCCCAGAGCTCCGGCAGGCCTTGTGGAGTGCCAAAAGGAGAGGGGGCTTCTTGGAACACTACCCCCCCACCCCTCTTCGCCGTTTCCTCCTGGAGCTGCTGGCTGGGAGACAGAACCAGGGCTGCAAACATCCTCCCCACCCCTCTTTGCTTTTCGCCTCCGCGGTTCCTCCTCGCCCCCCACCTCCTCCATCCCCAAGTCTGTGTCCGCCAGGCGTCTCGCGTTTATGCCTGCCATAAACGCGAGACGCCTGGCAGACACAGCGGGGGGGACGGAGGAGGCGGAGGGGGGCGAGGTGGCAGCCGGCGAAGAAAGGGGAGAGGAGGAGGAGGAAAGGAAGAGGGGAGCAGGATGGGGGGGGGAGAGGGCTGCCCCTCTCTTCTCCAACAAACAAGGCTCCCCTCCCTGCGTCTGCTCCTTCCCTCTCTTCTCAAGCAAACTCTCTCAAATTGAGAGAGAGTTTGTTTGAGTGAAGTTAAGAAACACACACACACACACACACACACACACACAATAAAAACAAATGACAATTACTTAAATTACAATAAATTGAATTCCTCCCCCCTGCCCCCTCCCTCTGACCAACATACCTTCCAGCTACGCCAAAATTCCAGATTCGGTCTAGCTAGGCTCCAGGGCCAGGCAGGCTAGGATAGTGGCCTCATTTGCATACTAATTTTTTTGCTTTTTAACCCTTGGTTAACCCTTAAAAGGCAAAAAAATCCTTATTCAAAGGAGGCCCCGAGTTCTCTGGCCTCCTCCTATACTTAAACACTATGTACACTTCAAATCACTGTGAGTTGAAGTCTGGTAGCAACTAGCTTGGCCTTAATTATTTTAGAAAAAATCTTTAAAATTCCTTCCTTTTCCTGAGGAGACTGGTGAGGCCTCGCCTCCCCTGCCTCTAGTGAGTGCACGTCCCTGACCACCACCATCACTCCATGCACACGCTAGTTTTTTTTCTTTTTCTTTCTTTTTTCATTTCTGTTATAATTTTGCACCAGTGAGGTTAAAACCAATTTTGTTGTATTTAAGTACAATGACAATAAAGATTATACTTTAAATGGATGGTGCAGTCAAATACACAGTACAAGCAATAGCACTTATATACCATTATAGTACTCCCTAAGCTGTTTACAGAGTCAGCCTATTGCCCATGAAGGAACTTCGTGGCAGGACTCAATCTAAACTATTTGCTTCTGTTAAGAATTGCTTGTGCTATTTTTCTGCTGTTAGGAATTATTTATTAGGAATTAATTCTGTAACCCTCGCTTAGTAAGAATAGTAACCTTTGCTATCTGCTTTCTGGCTTCTCTTGTTCACTTCAAAGCTGGACATATCCGTGATGAGTAAATAAGAAAGATAGAACAAAACAGTCACCCAGGAACATCCTGCTCCACAGATAACGGGGCCAGAGCAGGGAGCTGCCCAGGAGCACAAACACATAAGGCTACAAGCGATGCTCTGTTAGATAACGAAACCATGGACAGAACAAGGACAAAGAATGCTCCATGGATAAGTGGGGCATGGACAAGACATTGCCCATGTTGGATAACAAACTTTTGTCTCTGATTGGCTAAATGTGGATATAAAGTTGTTGGGGTCATACTCTTTTCGGGTGTGGCTTTTTCCTTGCATGATTGTTGTCTATAAGCCATGGAATAAGCCCACTCAGCTCTTTCTTTGTACAAATAAAAGCTGTTATTTTCCAAGCCTCTTCTTGAGTCTCTCTCTCTCTCTCTCTTTGACATTCTGGTGACTCAAGTACATTTTGGGGACCTTACACCCCCAACAATCTGGGTCCTCATTTTACCGACTTTGGAAGCATGGAAAGCAGAGAGAACCTTGAGCTGGTCAGGATCGAGCATCTGTGGGCAGAGTCAGAGTTCAAATAGAGAAAGAGGTAATGATTGATCTAGAAAATGGCTTTTCTCTCTACCAATGAGAGCTTTTCCCTACCGTATTTATGTATACCGTATACTGTACATACTTATGAACGCTTTTTCTTTCTATACCAAGACCTTCTTGCCTGCCTCCCTTTTCCTTCCTTCCATCCATCCATCCATCCATCCATCCTTTATAGATAAAGACTGTAACAAACCATCTCATTCCTTTTTGCTTTTTTTCCTTGCTTTTGTGAGATGCTCTTCATGTCACCCAGAATGAGTGTGATTCACTCCTTAATTAGGGATGGTACGATATAATGCTTTGCGCACATTGAAAGAAACTTGATGATAATCTCACAAAGGTCTGGCTCTGTTCTCCGATTTTCTTTCTAGAAGGTGTTGCTTGTTGTCGCCTTTTCTTTGATGTGGTTTTTCTAATGGTGCTTTGAATGAGATTAATGAGGTTTGTAGTGCAGAAAATGGCTGCTTTTTGTTCTAATTTTTGAGAAGTTTTATATTGTACTGTGATTGTGACATAGATTATTAAAAGAACGGAGAGGCTGGCAGCCTCATTGCCCGTGGAAATCACTCTTCTCCAACTCAGTGCTCACCAAAAGTATTGGACTGTAACTCCTAACAGCTCAGGGAACAGTGGGATACATGGACCCACAGAAGGCAAGCTGAGCAAACTTTGGCAAACTTGCTCCTTTGCTTCAAATGATGTGACCCTTGGCTGTGAACAGAAGCAGCATTTGATCTGTTTGAAAAAACACCATGGCAGTTTAAAAATGCAAGAACGAAATGCAGTAGAGAATTGGTGAGCCTGGGTGATAGATGGCAGTTTGGAGAGAGCTACCAATGGATAGGACTGCAAAATATAGAGATAAATGCCAGAGGAGGGTATTGGAAATGTAAAGATGGCTGCTGCAACCACACCAGAGTGGTTTTCAGCCAGTTCTGACTGGTTCTGGAGAAGCGGTAGTGGAAGTTTTGAGTAGTTCAGAGAACTGGTAAATACCACCTCTGGCTGGCCCTGCCCCCATCTTTTCACTGCCTCCTGAGTCCCAGCTGATCGGCTGGGTCTCCTTCTGTTGACTTGCACAGGAGAATGGAGGTGGAAAGCAGGTTAATGGGGTGGGAAGGGAATGAAGATTTTGCAGTATCCTTCCCCTCCCATATCTACCAAGCCACGCCAACCAAGCCATGCCCACAGAACTGGTAGCAAAAAAAATTGAATCCCACCACTGAACCACAGTTAGAGCTGGCCCTTTTTTTACGTGTGTTACATGACCGAGGGGGCTTTAATCCCACAGTCACAGCCTCCACTGGATTCTTTTGAGCCTTTCCCTGAAGAGATACTCCTGTTGAATAACAATTGAAGTCAGAGGGAGAGCCAGAAGGCTGAGGTGGTCCTTTGAAATCCTCCTTCCAGAGGTCTGTTTTGCATTTATCTCTCTTCCCCAGAAGGACCCGGTAGTGATAAGCACTGGTTGGCTTCACACAGCTGTAATGCTGGGTTGGTCAATGTGGTGGTTGAGTTTCCATCATCACCCTGAGCCAAATTCTATAGTTTCATGCAACATCTGCAAGAAACAAACCAAGCTCAGAGAGCACTGAAAGTCTCTGCAATTCAACCCTGAGCTACAAGTACTCTTTTTCCATTCGTTTCATTTTAGGCCAACATTTTGGGTGAATCCATCCTTTCGCTCACTGTGAGAACTTTTGCTGCGTAGAATCTTCAGAGTAGATTCTGTAATGACTTCTTGGTTTAACGGTCACCTGTGGCTTTCTTGTGCTTGCTTCATCAGACCTAGCCAGTTATGTGCTAACACAGCCTGACTGGTGGAAAGTTACAGAGAAGTCCTTGCATTGATTGCAAGAGGCAACTTGAGGGAATATTTATTTTTAAAAGTGTAGGCTGTCCATAGGAATATTAATCAAGACTTGTGTGTGAATTGGATTAAAGTGAGGGAGAGGTGTGCATAGTCAGTCACACTCTCTCTTCCCAGATCCCATCTTGCTCCAATAGCATGACAAGAGTCACAACACTTGGAAATGGGCTGGGTGCAGTGGTTGACCAGAGCATCTTTTGTGTCTTGCTGTGCTCTTAGCGCACCACATCGCTTGCAGAGACCGCCTTCGTGGCCATGGCCCTATTCTAGTAGGTTTCATCTGTTCAATCCACCGGAATCTGTCTTCACATGCTCAGGATAGACAAGCCCTATCTCACCAAAGGTCAATGACCCAACGGTTACTCTCAACCTGGTTTGGCCAGCCTGTTGGAGCTGTTGCCCGGGGTGTGGCAATCATGCTAGGCAGGAACCCAATTGGCTATTGTCGGATACCCTTAGCCTGTAAGGTGAACTGTCAAAATTAGTCCCTGGATTTCCCTGTCATGATCAAAACATTCCCCAAACATTCCCAATTGTAGGAGGAAAGTCATCTTAGCTCCAGTTTGACTAGGCTCCATCACAGGGGTGAAATTCAGCAGGTTCTGACAGGTTCTGGAAAACCGGTAGCGGAAATTTTGAGTAGTTAAGAGAACCGGCAAATATTACCTCTGGCTGGCCGCAGAATGGGGAGGGAATGAGGATTTTGCAGTGTCCTCCCCCTACCATGCCCACCAAGCCACGCCCACAGAACCAGTAGTAAAAAAAATTGAATTTCACCAGTGCTCCATCAGACTAGTAGTCTCTCTGTGCCTCTGATGACGTGAGCTGCAACTCACAAAAGATTCTGCCTTTTAATAAAAATGGACAGAGTAACTGGACTCCTCCTGATTGGAGGAGTTGGAATAATTTCCTCTGGAGCAGCTAAACCAGAGAAAACCAAATAAACTGTGTGAAGCCGTAGATACACTAGGCCGGCAGGATGTTAGGGTTGTGTCAGCAGTCAAGAGGTCTTGAGCTGGCCTAGGGAAAACAACCTGAATGCAATTTGGTTTCTCAGAACCAGAAAAAGAAAGAATAAATTGGCTTCTTTCCTCCTAAGGTTGGTTTCCTCAGGAAGCTGCTGAAAGTGCTTCTCCCTCCTCTTCTTTTTGTCCCTTTTCATTTTTTTTATTATTATGTCCATTAGATTGCAAGCATTTTATGTGATTATCCCGAATGCTTTTCCAGGAAAGAGTTATATATCTGTATTTTAGAAGAGAGAAAGGATATCCTTCCGGGAGTTTCAGAAATTCAAAATAAAGAAACAACCATAATGGATAACATGATGGACCCTGCTTCTCCTAAATAAGGAATGGCAGCTTTTGTTTGAAAAATCAAATTTTTCATAGAAAATGGAAAAGTAAGCAGGTTTTATTGAGAAGATGCTAACAGTGAAAATTGCTTTCCTGAACACTGAGATTGCTATAGAATTTGAGATCGAATTTGAGAACCAGAAGCTAGTGGGTTTTTTAATACTAAAATGCAACCGAAGAATTATTCTTATTAGTAATATTTGAATTTATATGCCCCCGCTTATGATCTCAGCACATTCAGGATGTTTCAGACTCAAATTTACTCCCAGTTTCCTTCATCTGTCTTTTCCCAGAGAAAGTTATTACCCTGAGACTTGTGCAGTTGTGAGCAGTTGACAACAGCGTTCCCTCTAAGCTGCACACATGCGTGGCCGCGCAGGTAACAAAAAAACACTGCGCACAAGTTTCAAACTGCAGCGCAGTGTTTTTTAATGTCTTTAAATGTGACTAAAAATATCCCCCCCCCTCCCTTCTCTCTCTGCACCGAAATCTCTCCTCCATCTGGTGATTGGTGAAATCAAGGAAGACTCTGCCCGGAGATAGATGACGCTGCAGAAGGGAGAATTCCTATTGGTCCTCTGGGGCTTCGTCAGTTCCTGGGAAAATGGGATTCGCTGGTTGTAGCCTACGTTTCTCTGCACGTCCAGGGTTTCTCAGGCATTGCCTCATCTGAAGCCCCATTCTGGGCTCAGCCTTTTTTCTGCGATCCCTTCGCTTTGGGGAGAGAGGGAAGCAGCGTGGGATTGGACTGCCTGAGCCAAAGGGGTCCACAGGATCTTGAGACTTGATTTCTGAGTAGTACCAATCCTTTCCACTCTTTCCTTTTCCTTTCTGTCCTTCTTCTAACTTCCTTTCTTTTTCCTTTCCTTTCTCTTTGCCTTTCCTTCTTTTCCATTTCTTTTCTTTCTCCTTTCCTTTCCTTTTTCCTTTCCTTTCTCTTTTCCTTTCCTTCTTTTCCTTTCTTTTCCTTTCCTGCTTTTCCATTTCTTTTCTTTCTCCTTTCCTTTTTCCTTTCCTTTCTCTTTTCCTTTCCTTCTTTTCCTTTTCCTTTCCTTCTATTCCATTTCCTTTCCTTTCTCTTTTCCTTTCCTTTCTCTTTTCCTTTCCTTCTTTCCCATTTCCTTTCCTTTTTCCTTTCTTTCTTTTCTTTTTCCTTTCTCTTTTCCTTTCTTTTCCTTTCTCCTTTCCTTTTCTTTTTCCTTTCCTTTCTCTTTTCCTTTCCTTTCTTCTTTCTCATTTCCTTTCCTTTTTCCTTTCCTTTTCTTGTTTCCCATTTTCTTTCCTTTCCCTCCCCCTCCCTTCCCTCCCTCCCTTCCTGGGGGTCTGAGGGAGAGGGAGGGGACCCTTTTCCTCCTTGCCCCCCTCCCAACATCTGCTCTGATGGCAATTATGGCTAAAAAAAAATCAGTTGCTCAGGCATGAAAATGTGTCGCTCGAACACTATACTTATACACACACTGAAAAAAAATTAGAGGGAACATTGGTTGACAACTGTGTCTCCAGTGCAGGATCTGCGTGACTCTTGAGGAGAGGAAAACTAACTACAAAATGGTCAGCCCTTGTGCTGATGTCATCCTGTCCCTCTTAAGTCCCCTCCCTGACCAGCACAACAGTTGTTGGCTATGAAAGCTGGGCACAGAGACAGCTGGGAGCAGGCTTTGAGCAGAGGGAAAGGGCAAAGGAAATACTCCAGGGAAAAGGATGTTAGAAAGGGTGTAGATTCTCTTGGATGGATGGACACAGTGCGAGAATTGAGAGGTTCCTTGCTCCTTAAAACCTTCAACTTGGGTTCTGTCAGGTTGACGAAGGCAAGTAAGTTGGAGGAGAACTTCAGCAGGTTTCCTTGTCTTCTGTCATGTTCTGTCCTTTGCATAGCTCAGCAGATGATGTTGAGGTTTGACCTGTGGCTCTGATGCAGGACTTTTGGCCAGATTCCATCCAGGCATCCTTTGGGTCAGTTGGGGAGGGCATCTCTTCTGTTATACTTTCTTGGCAAAATGATCACATCTCAAAAGTTTGTTGTCCCCACCCCAAGCCCTCCCCCAACCACCAATTTGAGCAGCTTTGTTCTTCTTGCCCACATGTGGCTCATGCCAAGGTTGAGTCTTGGCAGCCGTTCCTCAAAATGACTGGCTTTTAAAAATTCTTCCATGCATCGTGCTGCCTTTCAGGCTGAACTGACATTGTTTTGACAAGGGGGCTCAGAGGCGAAGTGCTGAATGCCACTTTTTATGTTCCTTTTTATTCTTTTGTGAAGTCACAATCAGAGCTGGTTTAGGCAGAAGACTGACAGATGTAGAGGCAGGGGGTTCTTTTGTGTGTCATTCAAGCACTTCTGGGGGAGGAAAACAACAGAGAAGGGGGCAATTAAAGAAGAAAAGGAGACGTATACAATAACTGGCGGAGGAATGGGCTTCTCTCTGGTGTCAAAAAGCTGCACCTGCTTTCCAAATTCCAGAAGGACATTAGTGGCTGCAGGGCGTGGTGCTATTGGCCATCTTGCCCACCTGGTTTGGTTCCCATCTATACTCATCCATTCTATGCTCCAGCTGCCAAATCTGATGCTCTTTTTCCCTCGTGGGTCTGCCCCGTGTTTGAATCAATGTTCATGGACTTGGAGGAGCATCAGGGAACCAATTGCAGTTATGGGGTTGGCCTTTGACCAGGCCCCCCTCTTTCAACTCTGCCTACCTTTCAGGGTTGTGGGGGTGGAGAATACGATGAAGGAGTGCTACTTACACTGCATTGAACTGCTAGAGAATCCCTGGGAGAAATATACATAGATATAGATTAGATATAGATATACTGTAGATATAATAGATATAGCTAGATTAGATATAGATAGACTATAGATAGATATAGATTAGATACCGTATTTTTCGGATTATAAGACACACTTTTTCCCCTCAAAAAAGAAAATCTGGGTGCGTCTTATATACTGAATACAGCATTTTTGGCCTCCTGACACTCCACCCCCTTCACCAAAATGGCCGTGCATAGCCTTATGGAGGCTTTCAGAGTGGTCCTGGGGGCTGGAGAGGGCAAAAATGAATGAAAAATGGGCCGTTTTTTGCTCAATTTTGCCCCCCCCCCAGCCCCAAGGAGCAGTCTATAACCCTCCTAAAGGCTATCCATGCCCTTTTTTTGACAAAAAATGGGCTCATTTTTGCAAAAAATAGGCCCTTTTTTGCTCATCCCCCCCCCCCCGGAGCATTCTACAAGCCTCCCAAAGGGTATCCATGCCCCTTTTTTTGAAAAAAGAGCCATTTTTGGGAGGTTTGCAGAGTGCAAAAACTTTTTTAATTTGCCTCTTCAAAATCTTGGTGCGTCTTATACTCTGAAAAATACTGTATAGTTATAGATTAGATATAGATTAGGTATAGATTGGATCTAGATATAGATTAGATGTAGATTAGATATACTGTATAGATATAGATTAGATATAGATTAGATATAGATACAGATATAGATTAGATAGAGATAGAATGGCGCGTCCCTAGAGCCCTGGCACCCGACCCAGGGCAAGCTGGCGGCATGCTTACTTAGCTTTGGTGAACTGAGCAGAGTGGGCGAGGCATGGAGGTGACTGGCGAGATGCATAGCTGGGAACTATGCTGCATGGCGAAGGCATATATAGAGCTTAGATGGGCGGGGCAAGCAAGTGTTGGCCAGGCGAGTGTTGGGCGGGTGGGGCGAGCGAGTGGCGACAGGGGGACCGGTTCAGGGGCATGGCCAGCCGGCCATCGCTACTGGTTCTCCAATCTCAGGCAAATTACCTTCACCGGTTTGTGCGAACTGATGTGAACCGGCTGAGTACTACCTATGATATATAGATATAGATATAGATTATACATATAGATTATACATACTCTGTATGTAAGTACTGTGAAGCAGGATATAAATCTAAAGGCTATTGCTATTCCATGGGGCCCCTCACAAAGCCTCCACCGCAGAGCTGGGCTCCCTTCCTGATCTTTGCAACCCAGCCCTTGTGGTTCTTCCCCGGCATGTTGGCGTCTCTCCCAGGCCCCTCACGCTGCTTAAGGTGGCAAGTGAGGCTGATTCTTTGACATGTCGTCCCGTCTGCAGAGGCCCTGAGTGGAAGCACAGTTGAGCTCCCGCTTGGCCCTTTGGATCCCTTGGCAAGAAGACGAAAACTCCATCGGATCAAGCAGGGTGCGTGAATGAAAGTCGGCTGGGACATTTGGATAATGGGTGGTCATTAGCTTCCGTGAGCTTGCAGGTGCTTGGCTTGAGCTCTTGTTCATCCAATGGGTTGGTAAACCTGCATCCCATGAGCCTCAGAGAAAGGAAGAAGCAGACAATAAAGACGTTCACCAGGAGAAGCAAAGCGGCTCCAAATCCAGTGCTTAGACATTTCGGGGTTTGGAGTTTGCTTCTTCTTCTTCTTTTCCTTTTCCCTTCCCTTCCCTTCCCTTCCTTCTCTTTGACATGATTATTTTCTCTTTGTAGATCAGAACCTCTGAACCATAGTCAGGAAAAAGATAAAACATAGAATAATAAGAGTTGAAAGAGACCTTGGAAGTCATCTAGTCCACCCCTATACCATTCTGGACCACTGGCTGTCCAGTGTCTTTTTGAAAGCCTCCAGTGATGGAGCACCCACAACTTCTGAAGACAAGCTGTTCCGTTGGTTAATTGTTCTCACTATAAATCCCTAGTAAGACCACACCTAGAGTACTGCTTCCGGTTTTGGTCACCACACTATAAAAAAGATGTTGAGACTCTAGAAAGAGTGCAGAGAAGAGCAACCAGGATGATGAGGGGACTGGAGACTAAAACATAGGATGAACGGTTGCAGGAACTGGGCCTGGCTAGTCTAGTGAAGAGAAGGACCAGGGGAGCAGTGACGTGCGGTGAGGTTTATGCCTGGTGAGGCTCAGCTGGGGGAATTTGCGGCCTCGGCGGTGGGGGGGGAATTTGTATCGCGGGAGCCGCCAAGCGCCCGGGTCTGCAGCAAAGGCGCTTGGCGGCTCCCGTGATGCAAAGTGCCCCGCCGCCCACCCGCTGACCTGGCCTGCGGCCACTGCTTCTCCAAACTCTGCCGCTTGAAGTCTCGGATCGCCTCTGGGGTATTGGTATTAGTACCTTCCTTGATCTTGATTGTATCCCTCTATTAATGCAATTTAGGATTGCATTGGCTTTTTTGGCTGCCACTGCATACTGCTGGCTCCTTTTTAGCTGGTTGTCCACTAAGAGTCCAAGATCCCTCTCACAGTCACTGCTATTCAGCCTGGTTTCACCCAGTCAATAGGTATACTTTTGGTTTTTCTTTCCTAAGTGTAAGATCCCTTGTAAAGTTTGTAGATAAAATTCTATTTCTTCGAGAGCTTTTTCTCTACTCACAAAATATGTGTAAGACCTAGAGCAGTTAAAAAAAAACCCAAACACCAACCCACACCCGAAGGCCATGGTCAAAAAGTCAGCACAAAAGGAGAAGGAAATGATAGCGAGGAAACCAAAACCCTCAGGTTCCAGTTTCTTGTTATAAATGGAAACAATTTAAGGAAAAGAGGAATTTAACCAAACTGAACATTTTCCAAGGCAATCAATTACCCAACGGACCAAGGGTAGCATATGTTATGTTAATGCTGTGAATGTTAATTACGCCATTAAATCTATCTACGTTTTGTAAATGAATAAAATATAAACTTTTCGACACAAGAAGAACAGTCTGTCGGTATTTATTGCACACATGTGACTTCTTAGCCTTTAGAGCAAGCATTTCTTACAAAAGAGATTGTAGGGAAGGTTCCCATTTCTTTCAAAACAGGGAACCTCTTTTCCCCATATTTGGAGGCGGTTGTTGAATTGTTCCCCATACTTGGGGGTGGTTGTTGAATTGATCAGGTTGAGTCTGGGCCATATGCTTAAAACTATTATGCAGAAGACAGGGGGGTAGCAATAGGGGAAGAGTGTTCACACTCCCATGGTCCCATCTGGGGCATTTTCAAAGATCTCAACTCTCAGCATTTCTATCTGTAGCCATGGCTGGCTGGACAATGCTGGAAATTGAAGTCCAACAAGGCGCCTGGAGTGAGTCGATCAAGTAGAATGCTGCATCACAGCAAAAGTGTAATTCTGGTGTAGCAGGAAGATTTGGCCAGAATGGCAGTGACTGATTTTCGTCTTTACATTTGTTATTGAGCAGGTAACAAATGTGTTTGTATGGAGGATCAAGATGTCAGACCTGCCCCATTCAGGTTCTGTAGGAAAGAAAGACCCTCGACTCCATTTGGGTGGAGTGATAGGTTCTTTTACTAAAGGTGGCTGGTTGCCATAAATCAGACTAGAACTAAGATTCCCATGCAAAAAGTTACAAATTGTTCACCTCATTCCAGTTCGTCTTCAGCCATTGAAAAGCTGTATAGGTATTTTGAGAAACATTGAGATGTTTTGGGTAGTCCATATTCTGCTCTCAGGGTGTGTGGCCTTGAGTGCTGGGACAAGCTGGTTCCATGCTCTTTGGTCTTCATCAAGCTGTCACCCCTCTTTCTATTTCCCATCACATTCTCCATGCATGTTTATTGCCCATTTGTTCCCCCTTGCTCCCTCCCTCCTAGCCTTTGATGGCAGGATGCCAGCAAGGCGCCAAGGCAAAGTAATTAATTAATTCGTAATTTAATAAACTTATATGCCGCCCAATCCCGTAGGACTCCGGGCGGCTTACAAATATAGAGATAAAACAAAAATAAAAAAATAGGGGAAAAACAAGAACAATTTAAAAGGAACACACCATACACTTGACTTAATTGGGGGCTGGACCTCATTCATGGGTCAGCAGTCCCAGGCCTGCCGGAACAGCCAGGTTTTGGTGGCTTTTTGGAAGGCCGCGAGAGTGGGAAGTGTCCGGATCTCTGCGGGAAGATCATTCCACAGGGCTGGAGCAGCTACAGAAAAGGCTCTCCCCCAAGGGGCCACCAGCCGGCATTGTCTGGTCGATGGCACCTGGAGGAGGCCCAGTCTGTGAGTTCTTATCGGCCGTTGGGAGGTATGTAGCAGGAGGCGGTCTTGTAGATATCCAGGTCCAAGGCCATGTAGGGCTTTAAAGGTAATAACCAGCACCTTGAAGCGCATCCGGAGACCAATAGGGAGCCAATGCAGCTCGCGGAGGATAGTTGTAACATGGGTGTATTGAGGTACACCCGATATCGCTCGTGCGGCTGCATTCTGGATCAACACTCCGAACACTCTTTAAGGGCAGCCCCATGTAGAGCATGTTGCAGTAATCGCCTTGGGGTGACGAGGGCATGAGTGACCATTCAAAGTGCCTCCTGGTCCAGATAGGGCCGCAACTGGTGCACCAGGCAAACCTGGGCAAAGGCCCCCCTGGTCACAGCCGACAAATGGTGTTCTAATGTCAGCTGCGGATCCAGGAGGACACCCAAGTTGCGGGCCCTCTCTGAGGGGTGTAGACTTTCACCCCCCAAGCTAATAGATGGAATATCTGGACTATCCTCGGGAGGGAACATCAATAGCCACTCGGTCTTGTCTGGATTGAGTGCCAGCTTGTTTACTCCCATCCAGACCCTAACAGCCTCCAGGCACTGGCACATCACTTCCACTGCTTCGCTGAGTTGGCATGGGGCGGACAGACACAGCTGGGTATCATCCGCATATTGGTGGTATTTAATCCCATGCCGGCGAATGATCTCGCCCAGTGGCTTCATGTAGATGTTAAATAGGAGGGGGGACAGGACCAAGCCCTGCAGCACCCCATATGTAAGGGGCCTAGGGGTCGACCTCTGTCCTCCAACCAATACCAACTGTGACATGTCTGGGAGGTAAGAGGAGAACCACCACAAAATGGTGCCTCCCACTCCCACCTCCCCCAGTCGTCGCAGAAGGATACCATGGTCGATGGTATCGAAGGCCGCTGAGAGGTGAAGAAGCACCAGGATAGAGGAATGTCCTATATCCCTGGCCCGCCAGAGATCATCGGTCAGCGCGACCAAAGCAGTTTCGGTGGAGTAACCAGGCCTGAAACCCGACTGAAAGGGATCTAAATAGTCTGCTTCATCCAAGGACCGTCGGAGTTGAAAGGCCACCACCTTCTCAACAACCTTCCCGACAAAGGGGAGGTTGGAGACTGGACAATAGTTTTTAAGAATAGCTGGATCCAGAGAAGGTTTCTTAAGGAGGGGTCTCACCACCGCATCCTTTAAAGGCTGCGGGAAAGATCCCTCCTGTAGAGAGGTGTTAATAATCCTCTGGAGCCAGCCTTGTGTAACCTCCCTGCTGGCCGAAACCAGCCAGGAGGGACACGGGTCCAGTAAGCAGGTGGCGGAACTCACTGCTCCCATGGCCTTGTCCACTTCCTCAGGAGTGACAAGCTGGAACTCGCTCCAAGAAATCCAATCAAGGCCCACCCTCGGCATCTCGGCAGGTACTGTCCAAGTGGAGTCCAGGTCCGTCCGAATCTGAGTGACTTTGTCCGACAGAAACTGAACAAATTCCTCAGCTCTTCCCTGTAAGGGTTCCTCCGCATCCCTTCCTTTCAGGAGGGAGCGAGTTACCCTAAACAGGGCGGCCGGGCAAGATTCTGCAGATGCAATAAGAGCAGAAAAATGAGCACATTTTGCCGCCCATATCGCCACTAAGTAAGTCCTAATAAAAGCTGTGTTCGGTCAGATTCGGAGTTACTGGCCCTCCAACGTCGCTCTAGGCATCTCTTCTGGCGTTTCATCTCCCGGAGCTCCTCAGTAAACCAAGGAGCCCTCCTGGATCCACTGCCACGGAGAGGCCGCAAAGGCACAATCCGGTCAAGAGCCCCAGTGCCGCTATATTCCAAGCAGCGACCAAGGACTCTGTCAGATTGTGGGCAAGGGAGTCGGGTATGAAATCCCAATGGGTCCATCAGGTGCCTGGGGTGGAACCACTTAATCGGCTCCACCTCCCTGCAGTGGGGGAGTAGTTTCTGAAAATCCAGCCTCAGTAGGAAGTGATCTGACCATGACAAGGGTGAGATCTCTATGCCCTTCAGTTCCAGATCACGTCTCTACTGCCCCGAGAGAAACACGAAGTCGAGTGTGTGTCCCACTGTATGAGTTGGACCCTGAATTACCTGGGTCAAGTCCATGATTGTCATGGAAGCCATGAACTCCTGCACCCCATCAGAGCGTTCGCCGAGATGGCAGGTTGAAATCCCCCAATACTATTAGTTTAGGGAATTCAACCGCCAGTCCGGCTACTGACTCTAGGAGCACAGGCAGGGCTGTTGTAACGCAGCTGGGAGGTAGGTACGTTAGGAACAAGCCCACTTGACCCCCTAGGTCCAGCTTCACCAGAAGGGACTCACACCCGACAGTCTCCGGAGCAGGGATCCCACAAGGAACTAATGATTTTCGGATGATAGCAGCCACTCCCCCACCCCTTCTCTGATGTCGTGGTTGGTGGAGCACCTGAAACCCTTCTGGGCACATTTCTGAGAGGGGGACTCCTCCCTCATGGCCCAGCCAGGTTTCAGTAATACATGCCAGATCTGCCCCCTCGTCTAATATTAAGTCCCGGATGAGGGGAGCTTTATGAATCACAGACTTGGCATTTAGCAACAGAAACCTGAGACCAGGGCCCTGACATCTCTTGCCACTTGGTCCTTGAGATGAGCTATCAAGGCCGGAACGAGGGATCGCTGTGACCTAGCGAACCCTCCTTCCCCAGTAATGGCCAGCCCTGAAGCTCCCGTTGTATCTGCCTCTCCCAAACATAACCGGGATGCTCCAGCCTGTCTCACCCTCCGCAGACCCCTCCTCCCCTCCCATGGCCCCCACTCTCTTCGGCAGGCAATTCACCCCATGCACTCTGGGACGAGAGGTGGTTCCGGGCTCCCATCCACTTCTGCTTCTGCATTCAGTGGAGGGGGCTCCAGGCCGCACTCCCGATCCTGTCATATATACCAAGCAACCATACTCAACATACACACCCCACTATAACAATAAAAACAAGTAGGTACAATAAAAACAGGGTATAAAAGTTAAAATTAATAAAAAATGGGATCATTCACTAGCATACATATTCAAGCACTCCGCATACCAAGACAGTTTGCGCAGATCTTAAAAGTTGTGCAGATACTCTAAAAGTCCAGAATGGTTGAGAACCAGCAGAGGCAATAGATGGTAAACAGGAGAATATCTGTCTTCCCTTCTCCTGTAGGCTTGAAGATGGTCCAAAAGTCCGGGATGGCCGAAACGAGTCGGAGAAGAGGGGAGGAGTGTATCAGGTATCCCCAACATGTCAAAAGGCATCCCCACACGCTGTACATGCCCCCATCCGACCACAGTCCATGGCGCCATAACAAGATGGATTAGATGGATTAAATGGGCGCTGTCCAAGTTGGTAGTCCAGGGGCCGTGGTAGGTGGCAATAATGATGGCAATGATGGTAGTCTAGGGGCCGTGGTGGGTGGCAATGATAAAAACAAATGGGGCTAAGAAGGCGAGTCCAGGAGCCCCGAGATTGCAGTTGAGGGAGGCCAGGTATTCAAAGACCAAAATAGCAGGAGACCAGATGTTAAACAGGGGAAACGAGGGGACTCCGCAGCAGCCAGGGCAGGCAGGGGGAGAAGGCTCGCCAAAAAGAAAAACCCCATCGTGTAGAAAGCGACGGAAGGAGGAGACAGCGTTGGTGAAGAGGCCGAGCCAGGTGTAGAGGGGGGGTCAGGGAGGGCCACAGCCACGGCATACACAGCCAGCCGCCCGATTTGCCCAATCCCGGCAAAAGCCCAGATCGATCACTCTCCCTCCAGGGCGATGGCAATAGCAATAATCGATAAATAAAGTCACTAAAGGCTCACCAGATTGAACAAATAAAGTTAAAAGGCCTCGTAATTGCTGCAAGTCAATGAGAAACGCTGGCGTCGTCACCCCAGAGCCGCCATCTTCACCGCAGAGCCGCGCCGAGGATTGCGAAGTCCGGGGCTGTCCGAGGGTGGCGGCTCCCCCCGATGTTTGATCTTCTCGTGTCCCCTGCGTTTCAGTCATCCCAGGGACCTCTTTTGAATAGGTTATGTGGCAGGTTCCAAGAGTTCCCAGCACTTTTTCACCGAATTGAGTCAGGGCGAAAAAGCCTGGCCGCCATTCCGTTCCGCACATGCGCAGAAACTTCTCAAACTAGGAAACAATCAAAGATGGAAGAACTGACACAATGAGCAAAAAGAGCCAAGCTGGCAGTTACTCTTGCTATAACCTATGGGGGCAGCTGGTGGTGCACTTGCGAAGGACTGAGAAATGGAAGACAACCCAGCCAGAATTTTCTATCTGCCAGGATCCAGCTAGTCTTTAGAAGGCCTGTGAAAAGAACTCCTGTTTAATAGGGAGTATACAGTTTAACCCTTGTATGTTCCCCCTCCTGTTTCTTCCTGATGTGTGGGTTGGCAATTTGCATCACGCCTAGACACAGAATTACTGTATACACCAAAGCATGTTGTTGGTTTGAGTCCTGAGCTTGTCAATTTGCAACTAAATTGCAAGCTCGGAGCTCAAACCAGCAACATGACTACCAAACCCAGCTACTAATATTGAAATACATTTCAACTCCAAGGCATTTCAGGCCCCAGGTTGGAGGTGGAAGATCAAAGTGTTTTGCTCTCACTTAAAACTGGAGCCTCTGGAGAAGACCCTGGAAGGTTCACTGGCTCTGGGTCTCTTGGTGCCAAGCAGTTTTGGCTGGTATTTCTGATGGATCCTGGAATTGGTCCTCCCTGAGCCTCGATGGTCTGCTGCCTCAGGGTTTCAGCAGAAATGCTGCTGACTTTGTTCCTGCCCATGAATGCTTGGGAGACCTTTGGAGGGTGATGTGGGGCTTCTGTGCAGCACAAGTACCAAGTAACAGCCATTGTGCTTTGCTTGTTTCCAAGGGATGAGAAGCCAGGCCTCCAAAGCCTCCACTGGTTAATTGTTCTCACCTTTAGGAAGTTTCTCCTTTGTTCCAGGTTGCTTCTCTTCTCGGTTAGTTTCCGTCCATTGTTTCTTATCTTGCCTTCTGGGGCCTTGGAAAATAGGTTGCCACCTCTTCTTTGTGGCAGTCCCTCAAATATGGGAACAGTCATATCTCCCCTAGTCCTTCTTTTCGCTAGACTAGACATACCCAATTTCTGCAACCATTCTTCAAATGTTTTAGCCTCCAGCCCCTTAATCATCTTCATTGCTCTTCTCTGCACTCTTTCCAGAGTTTCACCATATTTTTTATATTGTGGTGACCAAAGCTGGATGAAGCATTCCAAGTGTGGTCCTAGTACTAAGGCTTTAAAAAGTGGTACTAGCACTTCACGTGATCTTGATTCTATCCCGCTGTGAATGCAGCCTAATAAATAGCAGGAGTCATTTTGGGGTCTTCTTGTAGGTCATGTAATGAGGCTGCTCTCCCCCTCTCCATTCAGCCCTTTGGGAAATCACAGAGCAAAGAAATGAGGCCACTGGATACCCTGCACTCCTCCCTTGCCCGGGGAAGTCCCCAAGGAGCCCAGTTCATTATTTATTAACCTGAGCTACTTTTTGCCACCCTACTTTTCATTCCTAAAGATGTCTTGTTTCAGAAGAGGCACATTTTTTTCCGTTTAAAAAAAAAGAAAAGATCGACATAGTTGAAGAGATGAAAAGATTCAGGTTCAGCCACAGCCTGAATGACTGATAATGAGATATTTTCAATGCTGGGAAGTAAGAGTGATCTGTGCACAATTTTGGATTGTCTTGGTATCAAGGTGGGTAGTCCTGGTGTTCCCTCCAACATGCAAATCTAAAGGAGTCAAATGATGGCTTGTTTTGTTCCAGAGTCTCCTCAGGGCTTCGGCTCCTTCATTCTGCATGCAAAAGCAGCTTTAGCCCTTGCAGAAATCTCTCTTGGGTGAAGAATTTAGAATAGTCATACATTATGCTGGAATATGATTAGCTGTGCCTTTTGCTTACCTGCACATGAACCTAGCTAAGGATTGCAAATAATGATCCACAGATCGACATAATGGCTGCATCCAGCCAATTGTGGCTTATTAAAGAGACCAGCCCTAAAAAAAAGCATAGCTTAAGATGATATCTGTCATAACTGTACCAATTTGGCATGATGAGATGGGTCTCATTTTGGCGTAGCCTGTTTTAAATGAACCCAACTGTGATTTAGGCTTAAACCAACTATATCTCTACTAAGTAAAATGTACCTTTCTCCCTTATTATTCATTGTATTTATTTGTATTGCACCTTCATTATTTTTACAGATAATTCAAGGTGGCAAACATATCCAGCACACCTTCCTCCTCCTATTTTCCAGCTCCTAATTAACAGCCCTATTTAATTCAAATCCAGTTGAAGGTTTCCTTATTTAATCTTTGAAGTAAGTGTGTGTGTGTGTGTGTGTGTGTGTGTGCTTACCTCAACATTGTTCTTCTGTCTCCTTGTGATGCACTACTTTTTCCACAGTGTCATATATTTTGTTTTTCCAAGTATCTCTGGATTTCACAAAATAGTCCATTCCATTCTTACTATCTCAAACTTCAGGTCTTCTGTTCTAAAGTGCAAAACTCCTCTGGAAGGAAGCTAACTTGAAATGGGTTTTATGCTCTTTCAGAAAAACACAAAACCTGTGTTCCAAAGACCCTGGGTGAGTAGGTGGGGAACCATTGTCCACTTCAAGTGGCTCCTTTACGTGGCTTACCTGCTCTTTAAGGATAATCCTGGACTCTGATTGGTTTGGAACCCTGGCAGGGGAAGGACTCACCTACTGCCAAGGCAGGATGGCACAGAGGGCAGGGTGTGCTTGTGCCAGCCAGTGGGGGCCAACCTAATCCCACCCTGTGACTCTGGAAAACAGCTGGGGAAAGATGCCAGATGGCACAATATTCATACAAAATTCCTCTAGCTTGTTGCCTACTTATGAGGAAAATATTCCTAGGGATGACTTATGTCATCCCTTCCTATTGTCCAGCCCTGTGATGGTACAGGACTGGACAATAGGAAGGCAATGTTGTCAGGGAGTGGGCAGAAGAAAGAGGTGGCTGGAGAGGTTGTGCCAGGTCTGGGCACAGGTGAAAGCAAGTGATGACTTCTGTATGTTTCTCCGGCTGGATTCACACAACATGGTGGAATAGATGAAAAATTTTATGCAACCCTAACCCCATGCCCTCCCCACTCCTGGGGGAAGGACACTGCAAAATCCCCATTTCCTCCCCACCCCACTAACCTGCTTTCCACCTCTGTTCCCAACAAAAAAAGACCCAGCCGATCAGCTGGGACTGGGGAGGCAGAGAACAGATGGGGGCGGGGCCAGCCAGAGGTGGCATTTGACAGTTCTCTGAACTACTCAAAATCTCCGCTACCGATTCGCTAGAAATGGTCAGAACCGGCTGAATATCGCCTCTGGAACGGTGCCATTTAGTAAGCTGAATTTAGAATGTAGTAAATAGCATGAAATCCCCAGGTAAGCATTTCTGTTCTTTTGACAATACAAATGAGCTGCTGAAGGGTCTATGGGGATTCTCATTCATCCAGGTCATGGTGATCCCAAAACACTTTTTCAAAAGGCAACAGGCCTTTTTTTTTTCTTTGAAGACGTTTCACTTCTCATCCAAGAAGCTTCTTCAGTTCCGACTGAATGGTGGAGGATGGAAGGATTTCTATTCTTTGCAGTCCTCTAGTCATGAGCACTCCTTCTGAGGCCACTTGGAGGTTTGTCTGTTCCCTCAGGGTCGCCTGAATAATGCAAATGGGTGTGGAGCCTTCTTTGAACTGCTGAAAGCATTGTGTTGCAAACATCTTCCACCATTCAGTCGGAACTGAAGAAGCCTCCTTGGATGAGTAGTAAAACATCTTCAAGGAAAAGGTCCAGTTGCCTTTTGAAAAAGCACCTTTGGGAACGATCTGCTGAAGTTTCCTGTCTGGTCTGCTTCTGACATCACCTCAAGTGCCACACTCTGGTTCTCTCATTGCTGTTCTACAGAATCTGCTTTTAAGTCCAAGCATTATAGAGCAGATAGGAGCAGCCTATCTTAGTAGCTGTGAAGCTGGAATTTGGGACAGGCGTTCCTATCAGAGTGGTCTCCTGGGGTGGGGGTGGATCAAAATAGTCAGGATGCTGTCTTGTCATTGCCTCACCCCTTTTTCAGTCACATATGCCATCTTGACTTTTTTGGACCATTATAATGGCGGCCTTTCCTATTCTTGGTGAGCCCCCAGTTGGCTTGCCTGGGGTCTGGTTTCTCCCTTTGGCCACAATCCTTGCGTCCACACTGGCGTGGCTTTTCTTGGCTCTAACCTGGGATGTGTGTCGCCTTGCAGAAGGTGAATCAGAATCAGAATAGAGCTGGAAGGGACCTTGGAGGTCTTCTAATCCAGTCCTCTACTCAAGCAGGAGACCCTGTTGTCAGGCCTGCAGCCCTCTTTTCTTTTGGATCTTTGGCCTGCCACACTTTCTATTATTCTACTATGCATTTTCTATTGTGGGAAAATGGGAAAGGAGATTGTATGGAGTGAGATGATATGTAGCCATAACACAATTCTTTCTAGAAAGCCAAGGTCATCCTTTGTCTCTGCACCTCTGCACCTGACCAGAATTGGATGGGTGGAACTGCCAGCATGGCAGTGGGAGATTGGACCGTGGGATGGACTTGGGGGGTTGAGGGGCAGGATCTTGAACTTTTGACTAGGTGGGGAAAACCGGGAAGCTTTCAGATTCAGGTTTTCCCAGATGTGCCAATATGTCTCTCTTAATAAATTGGAACTTGAGGAATGCTTTGCTTTTGACTCTGATTTACTTTTGGGTGCTATTTGGAACCCTAACATGTTGGTTCACGTGATGGGAGAACCCTGACACCTGTACCATTTCAGACAAGTGACTCTTCTTAAGTGTCTGACTTCTTTCCAGATGACAGAGGTTTCGTGAAAGCTACAGATGAAAATAACTTCTTCCGGGGGGCCACAGCTTTCCCAGCAGCAGGAGCAACGGCTCCTTCTTTATGAGGAGCCTCAGGTTTCACTATAAAACTGTCTGCTTAGCCAGTTCTGTGGTTTAATTTACACAAAGGCTGTGTCTCTGCTTACTTGCTCGCTGGCTCACATCTGGCCATGCCATAAGGAGACCCTGGCAGCCTCTTTGTTTTGTGTGTTCCCCTGAAATTTGTCTTCATTTCATCCCAGGTGGTCATCTGTCATCTTTGGCTGTATTGGTGTTAGTTTTTTCTCTTGTCCCAACACCATCAAGGCCTTGGAGGCAGTGCAGTGGTGGGTTGCAGCCGGTACGTCCCGTACGGTTCATCTTTTCCTTTGATTTTTAGCATTAACCTATTCATTTCTGCAGATTCCAGTATATATATATATATTTGGAGACCATTCTCATCCCCGGTGATAACAGGGAAGATCCACTGGGAAATGCTACCATAGTCAATAGAATGTGACCGGCTTCCGGGGCGAGACTTTGCCGTTGGCGGTGGCTTAATTGAGCTGCCCCCAGATTCCTGGTTCGTTATCTGCCTAAACAACTAGCAGATATCTCATATCTTCAGGCAAGAAGATTGAAGAGAGAGACCCAGCCGGTAAGAGCTTTCTTTGAAGTTTGCAGCTTTTTTTTTTTTTTGCTGCGAATGGAAGGGAAGAGATGGCCAAAGCTGAGTCATACCTCCGGCCAGAAATCTCAGCTGTTTTAACAGCACAAGGCAAAGAAACCCCTCTTAGGACAAATTTTGAGACATTTATCTGAAACTAATACAAGCAGAGCTCGCACCTGAGAACTTTATTTGCTGTTTCTAGAAAAAATCCTAGCTTCAGTTTTATAAAAAGCTTCCTTTGTGCAACTGCTCCCAAGATGGCGATTGCTAATATAGACACATTCCAAACAGAGGTTTTTTCTGCCGAACTGTTTTGGTGTAATGCCAGTCTTTTGAAACCTTTCGTAAACTCTCTGTAAGCTGACAGAGAGAAAGATCAAAGGAACAGCCAGATAGCATTCTCTGACTAATTAGTTTTGTTTTTTTGAAGACCTACCAAGAATTTCTTTTTTTTTTCTTATCAACTTTTAAAAGCTGTAAAAGCCTCCCTGTTAATATAGAGACATTCTAAACAGAGATGAACATGAACTGTTTCATTACAATGCTAATCTTTTGAAACCTGCGTTGTTACAATGCTCTTTTCTGAAATCTTTTGAAAAACTTCTAAGAATAAATAAAGGGGGGACTTAATACTCTCTTCCCTCGCAAGCTACATAACGGGCCAGCAGAGTTTGAATAATTGTTGAATAATTGTTTGAAGAAAAGAAATAATGGCACCAAAATCAAAGTCGGGGAGACGTCCTTTTAGAAATACACCTCATGCACTCGGCACAAAGTTGCAGCTTTCACCCTCTATGCCCCCTACTGGAGATTTGTTAACGAAAGAATTTCTTTTTGAAACTCTTAGAGAATTTAGAGAGGAGATAAAGGAACTTATTGCAGACTTATGTGATAAGCTTGATACTAGGATTGCTAAAAC
Organism: Thamnophis sirtalis; assembly: GCF_051295495.1. Classification (NCBI taxonomy): domain Eukaryota; kingdom Metazoa; phylum Chordata; class Lepidosauria; order Squamata; family Natricidae; genus Thamnophis; species Thamnophis sirtalis. The sequence continues at coordinate 19,895,692 of NW_028261394.1, read as the reverse complement.
AAAGGACGATATGGTGGGACTTGTAACAGTATTGACAGATTATGTTGCTGGAATGGAAGATAAGCTAGAGGTTCTTGAGGAAGCCAACACTCACTTGACATCCAAAATTTAAGTGATGCAACAAAAAGTTGAAAACGCAGAAAAACAAATTGTTATGATGAACTATAAACAGATGGAGCTTGCATTAAGAGTTAGGGGGCTGCGTGAAAACGAACAGGAGAACTTGAAGCAGATTTTCTCAGAGGCCTTCAGTCATCTGGTGGGAAGACCGGGAATCAACTTTGACTGGCAGATCGAAAAAATTTACCGCTTTAACTCTTGGGCGGCAAAACAGAGACAACTTCCTCGAGATGTAATTATATATTTTACTACAAGAGAGTCTAGAAACGCAATACTACAAGAGTCTTATAATACCAGGCTACAAATTGGCGGACAGGACTTGATTGTCTTCAAAGAAATACCACCCCAAATGTTAAGAGCCAGGAGAGATTATGCTTTTCTAGTGGAAGAACTCAGAAACCGTCAGATACAGTATAGATGGGATGTGCCATTTGGTATTATATTTACATTTGATAAGCAAAAATATCGTCTCAACTCTGTATGGGAAGCCCGAGATTTCTATCATAAGACCCTGAAGGTGGGACATTCTGAAACATCTGGACCCGGAGAAAGACTGCAAGAAGGACAAGATAAACAGCAAATCACACAACCACAAGACAGAAAGCACCATCTTTTCCTTCCGGAAGGGCAAGGGACCAGAGAACAAGGACCTAGCCGTACGATTACCAGACGAATGGGAAAACAAGGCAGATTGCAACAACCTCAATAATCATCGGCCATTGATTATGGAGTTATGTCTGAACTCTCTATAAAAGAGAAAGAAAATATTTTACTAAAAGACATTAAGGCTGAGTGAACTGAAGCAGATCCCTTTGGAAGATATATCGCATTAGACTTAAAATGACTTGATGGACAACTTTGAATTTTATACAAATCACTAATGATTTATTCTTTTAGGGTAAAGAAGACAAAGATTGTGGCGAGGGTTCTCTTGGATTATAACCTAGATTGGACGGAATTGGGAAAGGTAGTGCAGGCAAGAAGGTCTTGGGGGTCGAATGGGAGTTTATTTTGACATGAAAAGTATATTAATGATTGTAAAAACTGCTATCTGAATATTTTGTTCGGAATATGAATAAGGGTATATTCAGGGAATTTGTAGGAGATGTAAGTAAAGCATATATGAGATGAGTACTGATGAATACAAAAAAAACAAAACATATAGACACAAACAAGGGTAAAAGCGAAAAGACTTGGAAGAGGATACCAAAAGAAAAATTTGAAATGTATCTAAATTGTGTTATAGAGGAAGGAGGCACAAAGGGGACAAAATTAAGGGTTTGGAAACAGATAGATATTTAGACAAAGAGATAAGGCCCCTAGCTAGAGAAGAGTACAGGAAAAGCTGAATTAACAAATAATTTCTGGGGAAATCTTGCAGGTAATCAACCAATTAAGATTAGGAACAATGTAAATTGTTTAAGTTTGTGTAATGGTAAGAAGCTGAGTTCAAAGCAGAGATTTTACTGACTTTTTTTCTTCTTTTTCTTTTTTCTTTCCCCACCCCCCCTTTTTTTTCTTTATTATTCTTTTTTCCTAACTTTCTTGGTTTTAATACATCTTAGACTATGTTTGATAAAAAGCTATACCGTGGGGGAAGGGAGGTGGGGTCATAGGGGGGAGGGGGGAGGGGGGAAATATAGTATGTGCCAGATTTTAAAATAACATGATTGCACTTGTATACTGTTGCTCTTCTTAATTTTAGCATAAAAATAAGAAGCTGAAAATATCGATAGATAGTAGAAATACACCAAAGCGAGGAGCAGAGGGAAAGAAGAGGGAGGGGTAGAGAGGTTACGAGAGAGGACTGGAAGGAGGGTGAGATGGAAGGGAGGGGGAGAAAGGAGTGTTAGAGGGGGAGGGGAAGTAGGAGAGGGGAATGTTGGAGGGGAGAAAGGAAAGTTGGAGGGGGGAGAAAGAAAGGGTGTATGGAGGGCTGAAGTGGTATATTGGTTTTGTATTTTGGGGAATACAAGGATGGCTGTATTTGTTGCCCAATATTATATGGCCCCAATCGTGCACAGTATATACGTGACTGTATGAAATGAAAATGAAAAATGAAAATAAAACATTTGAACACAAAAAAAGAATGTGACCAAAATATTTGGTGTGCTCAAAGCTGGGGTGGGATTGAAAAATTTTAGCAACTGGTTTTAGCCTGGGCCTGTTTCCAGACTTCCGGAGCCTCCAGGAGGCCTGTCTTTTGCCCTCCCAGAGCCTTCATGCGGGACCTGCACTTACCTGGCATCCAGAACGGGCCACGTGGAGACTCCTGGGAGGGATGGGGTAGATGGGGCAGGGCCAGCCAGTTCTTGCAACTACCGGTTGGATGAATCAGATGTAAGATTAGCAGCCGGTACACCTGAAGCAGCTGAATCCCACTCCTAGCTCAAAGGGTTCCGCCCTCTGACCTTGTTTCCCACCCAGTGGGCCTTCCTGACTGCCTCTCTTATCCTCAGACCAGTGGTGGGTTCCGGATCTTGTTCCAACCGGTACAGTTGGAACGGGCCCAGTGTCATCCACATGGACACCTGCAGCGTGCACATGCATCTTACAGCTTCCGCAAGCCTCCACGATGCTTCAGCTGCTCAGCGGAGCATCGTGCAGGTGCTGTACGTGCCGTGCGCGTGCGCAGAAGCGCAGAAGACTTAAAAGACTGGTAAGGAGCTCAGGCGGGTGGGTGGGCTCCAGAGCACCATACCAGAACGGTATCCAGTGCTCCGGGCAGGCTCTGGTACGCCCATATCGGGGCATACTGCCTGCAACCCACCACTGCCCCAGACTCCCTTTTCTGCACAGCCCATTCTCACCTTCCTCAATGTCCCTTGCAAGGAGCACCTTGGAGGGCAGGAGTGAGGAGACTGCCCAAAGTGGGAATCTTGCTCTCGAGAAACAAGCAGTGTTGCCTCCATTCCGTTGGACCTGACCCGAAGGACTGAGTCCCGTTCTGGGCCCCAATTTGGAAAGGGATTCCCAGAAACCAGAACAAATGCAGAAGGGCGTTAGGGATGAGGGTTGGACTGCAGCTCGGTGGGGTTGTTTAGCCTTTGGAAACAAAAATTGAGGGGAGATGCTCCCCCCGCCCAGAGCAACGTGGCACAGGAGAAAGCCAAGAGCTGCTCTTTTTATTCCAGAATAGAAATGTCTGAAAGGGCCAATTTTAGTTGGGAAGTCTCAGTAGTGGAAGATCTGATTGAGAGAGAGTCTGCCTCACCACAGAGACGGCTTCAGGCAGAGAGGGCAGCTATGGTCTGTGATGCTTTGATCTGGACTCCTGCAGGGGGCTGAACTGGATGGCCTTGGGGGGGGGGCTTCCTAATTCTGTGGTCTTCTAAGGGAGCCTCCTGCCACGGCCTTGCTTCAGAGCCCAGACCACATGGCTGCTGATGGATGAGCACCCCGCCTCCTTCCCTTCTTCTCTTCCACTCTTTCTCCTGCCTTTCAATTCAGTTTGGAAAATAATTGGGAGCTTCTTGTTTTCTGCAGTCTCAATAATGAATGGCAAGAATAGATAATGATCCTTGCCTCTCAATGTGCCCCTGAACTGAGGGAGCAGCAGGACATTCTGCGTCTTCCAAAAGGGGTTAAATTCTGGGGAGGGTCTGGATGACTGTGTTTTTTTTCCTGCGGGTGATGGAATGGGGAAATTTATTCCAATTTTTGTAATAGATATTATGCAGCTATATTTATAGTTGCTGAGTGCGAGCATGGGATTTACTAAGGGAGTACATTGTGATGCATTACAAGGTTGTTTTTCTACCCACAGTTGCAAATGAGATTCTCCCCTGTGCTGGCAGATGAGACAGCTCCATCTCTGCTGTGGTCGGGCCAACGTCCCTCCTGGAAAATGGTCTGTCTGACTCTTGTCTGGAAAATAATGGCCAGGAGACCTTTTTCTGTATAATGAACTCATTTTGGGCACAGCTGAATCGCGCCCTCAGTTCATTCCTTTCCTTATTATTTAGGAAGGGAGTTGCAACTCTGTAGAGACCGTAGTCTGCTGAAGTGTAAAACGCGACTTGCTACAAAGATTGATGTAGGACACCCACAGCATGTTCAGATAGCAAATTGTTTAAACATCAAGAGAGACCCCTTAAGAAGCCTGTGGAATGGTGTGTGCAAGAGGAAGAAACCACACAACCAAGTTAAACTTCTCTTGGCCCACCCAGAGGCAGCTAAAAGAAAGAGGAGGAGAGATACATGAATGAATATCTGGATAGAAATTTCCCATTAAGAAGAAAACAAAATTCAAGCCACAATAGAGGTGGGTTCCTATCGGTTCGGCTGAGTAGGTAGTAACTTGACTTTCCACGCCCCCGAATCGGTTCTCTCTTCTTGTTTTTTGCTTCTGCGCATGTGCAGAAGCATTTTTAGTACTGTGCATGCACGCATTGCGCGCAACAAGCATACATGCACTCAATGCGTCCCTGAGCGAACCAAGCAGTAGCAACATCTGGAACCCACCCCTGAATCAAACTGTCCCCGTAGCATCAGATTTACTTAGTATAGATACTAAATAGTGTTCATGCTTTTAATTTATAAATGTGGAAGAGCCATTTACTACTTTTCTGCAGAACTGAGGAAGCTTCTTGGATGAGAAGTGAAAGGTTTTCAAGGAAAAACAAAAAGCATCTTTGGGAAAACCATGGCCTGAATGACCGAGACGATCTCCATAGGCTTCTCCTGTGGCCAGATCCAGAGTGGGGCCGGATGGAAAAAAACCTGAGAAGGTTCTCCATATCTTCTAAGCACAATGAGATTTCCAGTTCCTGAACAGCTTATGTATTTCAGTGTTAATGTCAGCATCTTTACTTGGGTATCACAAGTTATTAGATGCAGAAAACCCACCAATATATTTATTACAAAGTTGAACTTGATTAGTTTCCATCCATTGTGTCTTGTCCTTCCCTCTGGTGCTTTGGAGAATAATTTGACCCCCTCCTCTTTAGGGCAGCCCCTCAAATATCGGAACACTGCTATCATGTCACCTCTAATTCTCCTTTTCTTTAGACTAGCCAGACTCAAAACCTGCAGCTGTTTTTCATATGGTTTAGTCTCCAGGCCTTTGATCATCTTAGTTGCTCTTCTCTGAACTTTTTCCAAGTTTTCCAAGTCTCTGAACTAGACTTTCTTAGCTTCATTCCCCCCCCCCCCGGAAAACATTTCGCTTCTCATTCTAGAAGAGAACTGGATGAGAAGCAAAATGTTTTTCGGGGGGGAAAAAACCAAGGAAGGTCAGTTGCCTTTTGGAAAAAGCACCTTTGGGACAATAAGAGCTCTGCCTTTCCATTTTTTTATATTTTTTTTGGTTCAAAAGTTTTATTTCTTTTAAAACAAACATTTCATCATTCCTCAATCAGTAAAACATCAAAGTACAATTTTTTGTATGTCAAGATAGTTCTAGTTTCTAGCTTAATGTATGCCCCTCCCTCCCTCCACCCCCCCAGCCCCCCTCCTCCTCCACCACCACCCCGACTTCCCAGAACCCATACACGGTATGGATTTTTAACAAACACAGTCTAAAATCTATTGAGAAAAAAGAAATAAAGAAATTAATGACATTCTACATTGACCTTAGCTTCTTCTTACTGAACTAACTTTAAACAATTTAAATCATTTCTGATCTTAAGCATAGGCTAACTGGAATTTCTTGGTCCCGTATTTATTTTGTATATAGTCAATCCATTTTTTCCAGTCTCGTTTATATCTCTCATTTGAATGATCTTTAAGATATGCCGATATTTTAGCCATTTCGGCTAAATTTGTGACTTTCAATGTCCATTCTTGAGTTGTAGGCAAGTCTTCCTTCTTCCAGTATTGCGCCACCAACAGTCTTGCTGCTGTTATTAGGTGCAGAATCAAGTTAGTCTCTACCACTGTAAAGTCAGTACATATACCTAGTAAAAATAACTGAGGAGTAAACTTTATCCTTCTTTTAAAGATATTTTGCATAATCCACCATATTTTTATCCAGAATGCCTTAACCTTTTGGCAGGTCCACCATATATGAAAATATGTAGCATTGAGAGAACCACACCTCCAACATTTAGGCTGTACATTTGGATACGTAGAAGCCAGCTTTTTAGGATCTAAATGCCATCTATAGAACATCTTATAAAAATTTTCTCTCAGATTTTGAGCTTGTGTGAATTTCACATTTGTTACCCATATTCTTTCCCATGTATCCAACATTATTGGTTCTTCAATATTTTGAGCCCACTTTATCATACTGCCTTTCCATGTTGATGAACTTTCACTGAAGTTATAATAATCTGGACATGGAAACCTGGATGCTATCACAGAAGCCACATCCTTAACTATGGCAGAAGCTACAGTGGATGAATAATGATGCCAAGTAGATAGAGGCATTTTATACCAAACCCAAATCCTTCAGCCGTTCTTCATATGTTTTAGTCTCCAGGTCTTTGATTGTCTTAGTTGCTCTTCTCTGAACTTCTTCCAAAGTCTCAACATCTTTTTTGTAGCATGGTGACCAAAATTGGTTGCAGTATTCCAAGTGTGGCCTTACTTAAGCTTTATAAAGCAGCACTAATCCTTCACATGATCTTGATTCTATGTCTCTGTTTATACAACCCAGGATTGTATTAGCTTTTTTGGTTCCTGCTGCCCACGGCTGGCTCATATTCTAGTCATTGTCCACCAGGACTCCCAGGTTCCCTCTCACAGTTGCTGTTTTTGAGTCACCTTACCTTCGGAGGCTGTGGGAGCTCCATCCCTGGAGACTTTCAAGGAGAAACTGGACTGCCATTTGTCAGAAATGGTGTAGGGTCTCTTGCTTGGGCGGGAGGATGGACTAGATGACCTACAAGACCCCTTCCAACTCTGTTAATCTAATCTAATCCATATGAGAGGCTCCGTATCAATTGGATTGTCTTGTATGCAGAGATTCCTGTATGTTGGTGATCGGAAATAAAAAAAAGCAAGATGGCAGCTACCACTCAATGATCCGTCCAGCCCCACATTTCTAAACATAAATTGAACAAAAGAGTGAACTGGAATAAAGAATAAAATACACAAAAAAGCAAAATAAAGACTAAAACACCAAAAAGTATTGGGAAAACAGCTTTTGGTAACACATTCCCCACTTCCTTTCCATTTCCCCCAACTGCTAACCACTACTTAAATATTTATGCTTTTCATTTAACATTGGAAATTGTTGCTTTCATCTGCTTAAATCATTTCATCTGTTACTTTAATTGGTCTTTCAGCTCTTTTTAGAGCTGAAATTTTACTCTTTAGAAACAGCACATGCAATCCTCGACTTACAACAGTTCATTTAGTGACCGTTCAAAGTTACAACGGCACTGGAAAAAGTGACTTATGCCCATTTTCACAGTTACGATCTTTGCAGCATCCCCAAAGTGAAAATTCAGACGCTGGGTGACTGACTCATGCTTATGACCATGGCTGTGTCCCAAGGTCATGTGATCCACTTTAGTGACTTTCTGATCAGCAAAGTCAATTGGGAAACCAGATTCACTTAACAACTAGGTTACTAACGTATCAACTGCAGTGGTTCACTTAACAACTGTGGCAAGAAAAGTCATAAAATGGGACAAAACTCACTTATGAGTCTCACTTAGCAACAGAAATGTTGGGCTCTATTGTGACCATAAGTCAAGGACCATCTGTATTCAAGATATCTAAATTTGCCTTACTGGGTAGCATGCAAGGGAGCCATTCCTGCTTAAGTTTAGCAAAATGTCAGTTATCTCATTACTAGATATTCTCTAATTTTGATCTTGCATCATCAGGAAAATTTCATTTTCCAATGTTATGTAAAATATGTTTCGCTACTATGACCATACCTGTAGTCAATTGGAGGGCATATTCCCCTTCCCAGCCCAAGGGGAACTTTTTACATCCCATCCATGCCCAATAAATGTATGGTGCTTGATAACAGTGACACATTTCAGTTGGGGCCTATAATTCCGGTGTACAGATTTATGCACTCATTTCTTCAAACCGTATTGATCTCCGTAACCACATCTTGGCTAACTTGTAATGTTAAACTGAATAATAGAAGGAATTGGCCCCTCACCCAATTTACAGGCTTGACTCAATGCGGCTGACAGCCAACTCTTTAAAAAAGCATCCTCTGGAGTGAAGAAAAAGGAAGGAAAATCTTTGGTTGAATTAGTCAGATTAACAGAGTTGGAAGGGACCGTATAAATCATCTAGTCGAACCCCCTCAGGAGACCCTACACTATTTCTGACAAATGGCAGTCCAATCTCTTCTTGAAAGTCTCAAGTGATGAAGCCCCATTCTCATTCATAACAACAACAACAAGTCTCATTCCTTAGCATGGCTGGCCAAGGAATTCTGGGAGTTGAAGTCTACAAGTTGCCAAGTTTGGAGACCCCCTGATTTAGAGCATAAGAAAGATATTTAAAGAATAAGATCCTTAAGCATTAATTTGTTAATATAGACAACTTTCTATCCCAGAGAGAGGAATTATTATTTGAATGGTATCTACCTCCGTGAGCTTTGTTTATTTAAAAATCTTCTGCAGGCTTAGAATGATCCTACGTGCATTTCAGAATCATTAATGTTTGGGGAGCAGATAAGACAAATAAATCTCAAACCTGACAATATTAGCTGGAATTCTAGACTCTGCTAATGCATCAAAACCACCCTGTGAATTCAAGCAGGAGTTTTAATTGAATCTTCTGCCAGTTCAGTTCAAATTCCTCTTGCAATAAGTGGATTAAAAACTTGCTGGCAATAAGTACGTACTTATCTATCCCTATTTGCCTATACAGTAAGTGTAGGGGAGAAAAATGACCAGCAATTATCCATCTGCGATTGTTCCAAAGTATAATAAAGATCCAAATTATGCTTCTACCCAATGTTTTCCAAATGTGCCTTTGGTCTTGAATTGTCCAGAGGCGTCTGATGGGGGGTGGAGAGGAAGAGTAGAGATGTACAAGAATTAACTTACAAATAAAATAAAATGGAACTGTTGCTCAGAAGGAAGCTGGTATTTGCCATCATCTTCATGGGGCCGCATGATTATTTTCCAATTATACCTATAAAGATTCTAGAGTGTCTGCACTAATGATGTTACCTAGCAGGGTGATGAAACGTCTGCAAGCAAACAAGCCCAGAGAACACCAAGGACTCCGCTGTGAATTCTGTCTTCTTTGTTTTGACTTAACTTTTGTTTTGTTATGTAATTTAAAATTTTCTTTTACATCCTGTAGGTTGTTTTGGGAGAATACTAAGGGGGTTTAGTGCCGTCCTAAATAAAATTAAATAAAATGCTTTTCTACCTGTTGTCCATTTGCACAGAATAAATGAAATGGTTTAGCTTTTACAGTGGACAATGCTGGGGCATCAGCAAAGGTAGATCAAAACGTCAAGATGGATTTTGGTTTCCATGCAAAAGAGGCAGGACTGTCTGGTCTTATGTTGACTCTGCAGACATCCCTGATGGACTACTTCCTTCTTCCTTGTCTTACCACCACAGTGTTTTTGCCTTCCCATTTGTCTATACCAGGGGTCTCCAAACTTGGGAACTTTAAGACTTGTGGAGGCATGGCTGGCTGAGGAATTATGGGAGTTGAAGTCCACAAGTCCTAAAGTTGCTAGGTTTGGATGCCCCTGCTCTACACTGTCATACCTGGACTGCAAGCTGGGTCATCTCAAGCCTCTGCTCTGTAGTCCCTGGCATAGGACAAGTCAGGAATCTCTTGCTTGCGGTGGTGGTGGGAGTCTCTTTGCAGGCGATGGGGAAAGCCTTGTCAGTCAGGAGCCTTCACAGGAAGAAACTGCTGGAAGAAATATCCATCTGGTTCAGTTCCAATCCAGGGGAAAGGCACTGGAGACAAAATGGAGGCTGGAGGTTGATTGGAAAGAGGATTTAATGATGAACAGAACCAATAAGCACATGTGATTCTGGGTAGCTGACCTCATGGAGTTGAGAGTGAGGGGTGTTTTATACCTTCTCTTGGGCTTTGAACTTGAGCTTCCTGTTCCTGTGCAAGAACATGTATTCTATTGGCTGCTGTCAGACTCCCACGGGGCCACGCCGGGGTCATGTTTGTCTGAGGTAAGTTTGGTTGAAGTTTGGAGGGTGATGCAATGTCCTTAGGAGATTGTGCAATGTAATGAGCTCTGCTGCTAGATGGCAGTGGGTTAATCCTGTTATGCCCTGAAGGGTCATGTCTTCATCCCATCACCCTGGAGCTGAAGGTCTTATGTTTTGTAGATAGGATGGCCCAGTATTTCTTAAGGGGCAGAAAATATCTGCTGGGGGAAGGGAGCTGAAGCTCGGAGTTTCTGTCTCCCTTAAGATTTTTCTATTTCTCTTTTAGAGGAAATATTTTAACCTGCCTTTTTTAATATTTCCCAAAATATTTCATTCTTCTGGGAGTGGGTGGCTTCCCACAAAGCTATGTGCTGTGCACTGTTCTCAGATCATGGTGTGGCCTCCATGTGGTGGGTCTCTATGCAGACTTTATAAATAATGCCATATCAGACAACTGGACCGAAAATCCCCATTGGTGATGCCAGCAGCTCCCTTAATTGGATGCTATTTTAATAATACATAGTTAATGTCTGCCAATGGGAGCTGTTCTGTTTCTCTGTTGTTTCTTTACCCTTTTAAAACAGTCTTCGTATAAAACGGAATCTTGTGACATCTTAGAAATTCAGCTAATTATGCCAAGTACATCTATTGCCACCTACTTGTTATTTGTGAGGCAACTGTTGCATTGGCCCTTTCGGCTTCTTCCTCCCCTGAAAAGACCTTGCTTTGTTTTCCACAAGGTCTTTACTATTTTAAAACCAACTTTCATATCCCCCATTTCTAATTACACGGGTACTCCTTGACTTACCATAGTTCATTTAGTGACCGTTATAACAGCACTGAAAAATGGCTGGAAAGCACTGTGAAGTGGGATATAAGTTTAAGTGATATTGGTATTGCTACCTGGAATTTAGAAAGGCCCAGATATCATCGGCTTCCATTTGTAATCCTTGCATAATTTAAACCATCCTTGTTTTCTATTTCCTTCCATGATGCTCCATTGAGATGGAAAATATTGGCAATTCTAACTCCAGCTTGAAGCATCCAAGTAAAATGATAATGACTGGTCAATAATCTTCTAATCGCCTCTCACGGCTACGGGACTCCCTCCTATTCCTCAGGGAGGTTTGTAAGGGATTTACTGGGCCTTGTACCCTCCCTGTGCGTTTCCTTTTCCTCCCGTATCTGGTCAGGTTGAGCTGAGGGCCCATGGAAGCTACTGTAGCTGCAGACAGGAAGGGGAGCACTTGTTTGGGCCAATGTATTGCAGGATAACTTGCAATTCAACAAATACAAACATTACAAAATTTAATTTCAACTGAACTGAGTCCAATAATAATAATAATAAAATAAAGAAAATAAATCCAGAAATACCAGAGTTACAATTATGTCGATGAAAATGTGATCCCAATAATAAAAGTAACTGAATGAAACGATTATTGATTAATTGTCCCTCTGCAAGTTGCCCTTTGGCGAGTTGTTCCAGAATGAGTTGTCCATAATGAATTGACTGTGACGAGAGTCCTAGGCCCAGCTCTAGATTATGTAATACATAAATAATAAATAATAAGTAGATTATTTAAGTCAGGGGTGGGTCCCAACCGGCTCTACTGCCAGTTCGCTCGTGTGCTCGCTTGATGCACTCTAATCCAACCTGCTGGTCAAGCAGGAAACCCTATAACTTTCCAGGCAAATGACTGTCCAGTCTCTTCTTGCAAGCCTCCAGTGATGGAGCACCCACAACTTCTGAAGGTAAGTTGTTCCATTAGTTCAGTGGTTCCCAAACTTGGCAACTTTAAGACTTGTGGACTTCAACTCCCAGAATTTTCCAGCCAGCAGCCTCCCAAGTTTGGGAACCACTGCATTAGTTAATTGTTCTCACCCTTAGGAAATTCCTCCTTAGTTCTAAGTTGCTTCTCTCCTTGTTTTGTTTCCATCCATTGCATCTCGTCCTGCCTTCTGGTGCTTTGGAGATTAGGTAGATGCCCCCCCTTCTTTGTGGCAGCCCCTAAAATATTGGAATGCTGCTATTATTCCAGTAGCACGGAATGGGCTGGAATCCATTGGTCTCCTGGAAGCTTTCTCTTTCTTGTTGGAGAGGTTTTCAGCACCTTCGTAGCCACCTTTTCATTCTTTAGTGTGTGTTAAAATTAGGTTGTTTTCCTGGGAAACTGCAAGTCCTTCACAAGAGCCGGAAGTAGAGTGTCTCAGTCTTTATGTCACAGTCCCCACTGCCTGGATTTTCTCTCTCAAGATGAGCTTCAGGAAAAAAAATCACCAGAGGCCGGTGGCCATAGAACAAAAGACCATGCTGCTTAGTGTAGTTATTGCACAAAAGTGTGTGTCACCTAAGCAGTAAGACTCCAGGCAGTTTTGAACAATAAAATGTATAATGAAATATTACAATTAAAACTCCTCCAATAAAAACAGTGTCACAAGTAGCTTAAAAACTCATAACCCAAATTAAAATCCAAGCTGCCAACATCCATTTGACAGCCCAAAAACATGTTGGAAGAGGAAGGTTTTTTACAGCTTTATAAAAAGTCAGAAAGAAAGGAACAGGTATGCATATTTGGGGACAAAAAAGTAGGGAACAGGTATGCTTATTTGGGGCTGCAGCTGAGAAACCCCTTTCTGGGCCCTTGGCCTCTAAAGGTTCATGGGGATGATTGCAGGGGACAAGTGGGTTTTAGTTAGAGAAGATGGCATGGAAACTGAACCATGGGTAATCTTAACAGATTAACAGAGTTGGAAGGGACCTTGTAGGTCATCTAGTCCAACCCCCTGCTCAATCAGGAGACCCTACACCATTTCTGACAGATGGCAGTCCAGACTCTTCTTGAAAGCTTCCAATGATGAAGCTCCCACAACTTCTGAAGGCAACCTCTGTTCCATGGGTTGATTGTTATCACTGCCAGAAAATTTCTCCTTATTTCCAGGTTGAATCTCTCCTTGGTCAGTTTCCACCATTTTTCCTTGTCTGGCCTTCAGGTGCTTTGGAGAATAGCTTGACCCCCTCCTCTCTGTGGCAGCCCCTCAAATATTGGAACATTGCTATCATGTCTTCCCTGGTCCTTCTCTTTTTTAGACTAGCCATATCCAGTTCCTGCAACGTTCGTCACGTGTTTTAGCCTGCAGTCCCCTCATCATCCTGGTTGCTCTTCTCTGCACTCGTTCTAGAGTCTCAACATCTTTTTTATAGCATGGTGACCAAAACTGGATGTAGTACTCCTGGTGTGGTCTTACTAAGGCTTTATAGAGTGGTATTAGTACCTCCCTTGATCTTGATTGTATCCCTCTATTAATGCAACTTATTAGCGCCTCTGTGCAATCAGCATTCCTTCATATTAGTTTTCTATGTCTCTGAGTAAAAGAAATCAGGAAGGTTTGCTGATATGTGTAGAGGTAGGTGTTCTAACAATACCGGTGAACATAGGCAGACTTGCTGGGGAGAAAGTTAAGAATTAATCCATTGCTGCTGATTACTTTTCAGCATGCCCTAATGCCCCGCCATGTGGATACATGATAAATTTGACGTTCTTGCCCAGTTGAATTGCTGTTAAAAGATCCTATGAGATCAAGAAGCCTTGTATGAATGGGGGACATGAATTTGGACTGACAGTTGAGTCTTGATCTCAGATAAAATACTTCCTGCCTGGTCCTTGCAGGCATGGGGGCTGTTTTGTGGTGGCTTCCAAAGCTGAGAGGGAGGACCAGGGTCTTGGGGAAAAGCATCCTAGGAAGCAGGGTCTCCTCCTCTAGAGACAGTTATTGCCAAATCCTGTGCTTGGAACTTGCTGTGGGAGAGCTCATTTGTTGCAAGGCTTTGCTGGTCCTCAGCTCCTGGACCTTCCTGAAGATCTCTGCCTTTTAGCCTGGAGTTTGTACAGCCTTCGGGTTCCCTGTTTATGTTGTTGAAGGTTTACAAGAGTGACTTTATTGGTACTTTTTTTGCTTTGTGTTATTTTCCTATCCCAACCTCATTGCATCCCTGTAGGATTTAATATGGCTATTTCTCTCAAGTGGGGAGGCTCAGTGCCTCAGCTGTTAAGGCGTTGGGCTTGTTGGCTGGAAAGCTGCCCACCCAGGTTTAAGACCCAGGTGCCATGAGACGGCCCTCAGCTCAAAAGCATGCAAATGCGAGTAGATGAATAGATACCACTTTGGTGGGAAGGTGACAGCGTTCTGTGATGTCACATTGGCTGCATGACCACAGAAATATCTTTGGACAGTGCTGGCTCAATGGCCTTCGAAAAGAGATGACCATCACCCCCTATAGTTGGCAATGACTAGCCGAGTAAAATCTGCAGGGACTCCTTTAACTCTTCAAATAGGGATGATGTGGAGAATTTGAGCTCCGGTTGCTGTGATAGCACTTATGTGTCCCAGAAGTTGGTGTGGATGATGATGGTAATTGCTTATCTCTGGTTTAAATCCTTTTGTTGATTCTGGTGTGGTCTAACACTGAGAACCTGGATGATTTATGTTCCTGGTGGGTCTCTGGGCTAGCTTTGATCCTCCTGCTTGTTTGCTCTCTTACACCAAGAATAAAACTTTGGTAAGATAACTTTCAATTGTGAACAAATTTGGTTTCACTCTCAAAGTGCACTGTGCTAGACAGAAATGGGGCAGTTTTTCCTCCTCCTTTTGTCTTTCTAACAAAAACATCCTTCTGTACGGCTGATTTTGTGACTTATGAGTGGCAGTGGGGTTCACCAATGTAAGATGTATATGAGTCTCAAAACATACTTCTGAGATTGGAGCCAGATAGTTGCTACCAGTTAATTAGGCACTGACTTCACATTTCCTCACTTTAGAATGAATGCATCATTGTTTTTTTTCTCAGGGTACTGCAATATTTCTCTGCATTGCCATTCATTAAGTTTCCAAATAAACAGAGGCAGAGCAAATGATGAGGGCAGAACTGAGTCCCAAAACCTGGAGGCTGAATTCCCAGTGGCAGCTTGGCAGATGTGTGCTTGGAACCGGGAGTGAGAATTTCAGGTGACAAATAGATTTTATAGTGAGGCTTTGATTTAATGGACTTTACTAGAATGGATTTTTGGAGGCAGCGGGGGAAATTCCATCGCATTCATGTCATTTGTTGTTATCTGCATCATGAGGGATTGTGTGAAAGATGGAAATTAACACTCTAAACTCATATTAAATCATATTATCGCATAATGTAATACATAAACCCAGATCATAGAATCCGGCAAGCTAGAGTTTCTCACTTACACTTTACTCGGTGTAGACCCCTCAGGATTTCCCTGAGCTATGGTCATCTCACATTTCTTAAATTTTTTTTGAAAACTTTCAATTTGTTATGATGAGTACATGTTGTAAATTTAGCAGTTTAATGAAGGAACATTTCATTTGCTCTTCCAAAATCAAAATGAAGTTCAGTATGTTTTCATACGTTTTACTAAAATGAATGTGTGTAGTATCATAATGCATTAATGTACATAATGCAAAATACACATAATGCAGGATTTGGTTTGGGCTAGTCTAGAGAAAAGAAGAATTAGGGGTGACATGATAGCAGGATTCCAGTATTTGAGAGGCTGCCACAAAGAGGAGGGCGTCAATTTATTTTCCAAAGCACCAGAAGGCAGGACAAGACACAATGGATGGAAACTAATCAAGGAGAATAGCAACCTGGAATTAAGGAGAAACTTTCTAACAATGAGGACAATTAACCAGTGGAACAGCTTGCCTTTGGAAATGGCGCTCCATCACTGGAGGTTTTTAAGAAGTGACTGGACAGCCACTTGTCTGAAATGGTATAGGGTTTCCTCCTTGAGCAGTGGGTTGGACTAGGGGACCTCCAACGTCCCTTCCAGCTCTATTCTGATTGATTGACTTGTCCGCAACAGTTTCCAGCAAAAGTCTCAGACACAACAGATTGCCTACGTTCTGTGGTGGAGAAATTTGTTTTTCTAAATTGTGTAATCTAGAGGACTCCTGACATTGCTCATCTTGCTTCTAGTCCTTCATCAGGTTGAAAGAACTCTTCTGAGTCTTTTCTCCTGCAGATGTACAATGGCGTCCTCAGGTCAGGTCTAGTGCCACCTTCCATGGATTCCTTCCATTCAACCCTAGGCTGCATTTATAAAGAATTAAGATCTCATGAAGTATTAGTACCTCTTTATAAAGCCTTAGGAAAGACCACACCTAGAATCCTGCATCCAGTTTTGGTCACCACAATATAAAAAAAGATGTGGAGACTCTAGAAAGAGGGCAGAGCAGAGGAACCAGGATGATGAGGGGACTGGAGGCTAAAACATATGAAGAGCAGTTGCTGGAATTGGGTATGTCTACTTTAATAAAAAGAAGAATTAGGGGAAACGTGATAGCAGTTCCCATATTTGAGGGGCTGCCCCAAAGAAGAGAGGGTCAACCTGTTTTCCAAAGCACCAGATGGCAAGACAAGAAAGAACAGATGGAAACTAATCAAGGAGAGAAGCAACCTAGAACTAAGGAGAAATTTTCTAAAAGTGAGTACAGTTAAACAGTGGAAAGACTTGCCTTTAGAAATTGTAGGTGTTCCATCACTAATCATTGAAGGCTTTTAAGAAGAACATGGACAGCCATTTGTCTGAAATGGCATAGGGTCTCCTGTTTGAGCATGAGGTTGGACTAAATGACCTCCAATGCCCCTTTCAACTCTGTTATTCTATGTAATGTTCTCTGCATTTTCCATAAAGGAAAAACTGTGAGTTTGTTCTAAAGGCAGAGAAGATTAGGTAGCCTTTGTTGGAATTTGTTGGGTTTCTTTGTTGCTTCCCTTCCTCCACACACACAGAGACAGGCCTTTTGGGTATCTGTCAGAGAGACTGCTCTGCACATTTTGTTCCCAGATCAAAAAGGTTCAGCATTATAACATAAATACTATCGAAAGATAAGCACCAGACTCCTGCCCTGGTGGCCTCTGACAGAATTATTTGTGGCGATCAAATGAAGGACGTAAAAAGGAAGAAGTGGATCAGACAGATTATTCTTCTGAGATGGGCTCCTTCACGCTTGCCATTGTTGGAAGAAATGTCCATCTGGGTTCAGTTCCAAGTGGGGGAAAAGACACTGGATTCATGGAAGTTGCTTGGAAAGACGATTTATTGATAAACAAGATCACATGGCTTGAAATCCTGGGCAGAGATGCTGAGAGGTTTTATGCCTTCTGTTGGGCTTTGAATTTGAGATTGGTTGTCAGACTTCCATAGGGCCATGCTGGGGTAACTTTGTAGGTTGTCTTTTGAGTCCCAGGCTTGGTTGACTCTTGCTGGATGATGATGTAATGAAAGGGCCTTGGGATTCCTAATATGGCTCTGCCTGAAGGAGGTAGATCTTCATTATGTAGAATAGACTGGACCAGGCCTTAATGGCACATTGACAAGGGGGGGGGGCTGAGTTTCTGCCTCCCTTTTAAGGGAAATATTCTGCCCTTTTAATATTTCCTAAAATATTTCATTTTTCTAGGAGAGGGGTGGGTGCTAACTTCCTACACCATATACATCAAAGGCCTGGCACTGGTGAACAGCCAAGGAGATGTCCAGGCCACCACAGCAGAGGTGGGCAAACATCCTTCTCTAATATTCCTGGGCTTTCCAATGGATTTTGTGCCATTGATATGCTAAGTGAAACCCCAGGTGCTGCTCTGAGAAATATTTAATCCATCACCTGGATGAGGGAAGATGTAAAAATTGCTGCAGTCTAGGAGATTATGACCAAACGTCCTTGCCTGCAAAGGTCCCCTTGCAGATGTTGTGAGCCTCAAGGTTGCAAAGGTGCCAGATGTGCTGGAACAGATGGGCAAGCAAATCCCCCTCCCCATCTTCACAGGCAGTTGAGTGCATCTGGGTTTCAACCCACAGACTCTCATTTTAAATGTGGGGTCTGCATGAGGATTAGTAACATGACCTATGCAAAGTCAAATACCCTGTGAAAAGTCAGATCATCCAGCCCCTCCCTTCCTGCAGGGGTGGGGGGGATCAGTAGGTCTTTGTAAAATTGGGGACTGAGACCTGCCCATCATCTTAGCAGCCCCAGAAATAGATACAAATTAATAGAGTTGGGAGGGACCTTGTAGGTCATCTAGTCGAACCCCCCACCCAAGCAGGAGACCCTACCTACACCATTTTTGACAGATGGCTATCCAGTCTCTTCTTGAAAGTTTCCAGTGATGAATCTCCCAGAATGAATGGACTCCTGGATCTGGAGAGAAGTCCAGGAGGAAGTGACTCAGAAGGAAAACAAATACCAGAGAGATGAATTTAAAAGGATAGGCTAAAAAAATGACGCTAGAAATACTGTATAATTTTACTTTTAATTTGACTGTTCCAATCTAATTTAATATCTCCGGTTATTACAGTCCCTCTCTATGCTCAGTCTGTGTGGTTTTATGCGCATTGACCCTTCTGTACACCAAAGCAGCTTCCATATTAGGAGTTTCTATATCAGGAAGCTTCTATATTAGCATATTCTATACTAGGACCACAATGGGGTTGTGATCTGCTCAGAACCTCGTGTTGCCTTATATATTTTTCTACCAAGATTCTTTTTGTATTTTAAAGAGCTCTATATTTATACAGGTAGTGCTCAGCTTGTGAACATAATTGAGATTGCCAAGTATGGTTGTAAGTCGTGATGTTCATAAAGTGGGTCATCGTGTGAGTGGCTCAATTTTACGACACTTTTTGTGGCAGTCATTAAGGGAACCTATTGTTCACTATGAAAGAATTTTGCCAGAAACCAGGAATAAATGATACTTTGGGGCAAAATGTCAATCATGGTCATGGGATGAGCATGGGATGGGGTGGGGCTGTCAGAATGTCAGATCTGGGTTTAGGCGCTGTTGTAACTTGGGGGGGGGGACTTTGAACAGTCGCTAAGTGTAGGAGAAGGAATCGCAGTCCCTAGGGATGGCATTAAAAAAGGGGCCAGCCCAGAATCCCTACGTAGCCACAAGTCCAGCCACTTTTGAATTCCATTTACCCTTTTCTAACTCTAATCAGGTGCTTACCATTTGTGGAGCAGATTCCTGTGCAATAAGCAGCAATAAGTCAGTTTAATTGGACTTTCACCTGTGGAGCTAACACTAAGTGAGTTACTAAGTGAGTAAGCAAGTTATAAGTCAAGGACTACCTGTATCATTTTTGCCATTAACTGCTCCTAGTAGCTATTGCTCTACAGGGCCTCCCTAATGAAGGGAGGGAGGGGCAGGGTGGGGTCTCTTCTGGCTCCTTTGCAGAGTCTGGTGGGTATTAAGTATGCGGTCCTCAAGGCTCCAGACCAAGCAACCTCCCTCTCTCTTCTGCCAGAGCAAACAGCCAAAGAGGTTGGCAGTGAGAGACCCGAGCTGTGCCATCCTCGGGCTTGGCAGGGTGGAAGGTCCGCAGAAACCCCAGGAGAGCAGCCCTCGTGGGCAGAAGGGCTGATGACGGACAAGCCCTTTACAACTCCAGCTCTGGAGAGGGAGAAACTCTCAGTCCAGGCCAGGTTTGATGAATAGAAAAGAGATTGGGAGTGGCACTTTATGGCAAGTTTCCAAGTAATGCATCCAGGGGTGGGATTCACTTACTTCCCCTACCAGTTCGCAAATGTGAGCGTGCCCATGCACACGCTCGGCCTTCTGCGTATGCGCTTTGATCGCATGCATGGCTTGCACACAAGCATGCGGCTTGCAAATGTGCCTAAATAGGACAGCATAGGGGGGGGGGCAGGAGGTGGAAAGGGGCAGGGGGGGCAGGGGGCAGGGGAGCACCCACAATTTCAGTTGAACTGCTCCGAACCAGCTGAATACCACCTCTGAATACTTCATCTTTAATGAGAACTCCCAGGCAGGCATCTTCCTCAAATACCATTTTATTGGGACATATCAAATTGGCAAAAGACTTGGTGGAAAACCAGCTCTAAGTTCCTGCCCGTTTTACACCCAATTCAAGGTAAAACTTTGTTACTTCCCCCCTGAATCTCCTGTCACATGATCCAATCAGCATGTAGTCCAGTTGCTAGATGACTTCTGCCTCCACCTTTCGAATACCTGCATGGATGTCCTTGATTCCCAGGGAAAATAATTTTATTTTGGCTACAAACCCCCAGCTATCTCTACACCCTCCTCCCTGGCCCCTTTGCTCCAGGCTGGGTCAACCCTGAAGCAACGCAAAGAGGAACCTCCTTAGAGGAAAGCTACAAAAAGAAAATGGCCACTGTTAGGCCAGCTTCAGGGTTGACATCCTATTACTTGCAACCTCATTTCGGTCCTTACTTCTTATTATGTATTTATTTACAAACACGCCCCTCTCTCCCACCTCCAGAGACAGCAGGTGCCAACATCCCAGTAACAACTCATGAAATCACCCTCACTGTTGTACCAGGTCCAGGAATGCATGCCGTCCTAAAATTAAAAACAACGGCATGATGAAAAGACCTCTCACCTCCTTCCCTCATTCGTTTCCCAAAAGCAGACTAAAGCACAGAAAGGTTCC
Source organism: Thamnophis sirtalis (assembly GCF_051295495.1). Taxonomy (NCBI): domain Eukaryota; kingdom Metazoa; phylum Chordata; class Lepidosauria; order Squamata; family Natricidae; genus Thamnophis; species Thamnophis sirtalis. Next base: position 19,875,036 of record NW_028261394.1, on the reverse strand, counting down.
CTAGTGCCGGGGCTGCTGGGCGAGATGTCAGCAGAAGCTTAATAGCAACTTTAGTGGCTGCAGTGAATTGTCGATTGAAGTTGGAGTTCCAGCAGCTTCAGAGTTGGGGTTATTTTGTTCACAAATTATTCGCTGCTTAGAAACCTTTCTTCATTTTGGAAACAAAATCCACCTGCGGTAAAGATATGAACTGTGTGATATATTCATACACCTAATACAGGCTTTCTCAGTCTTGTAAGATACTGTAAGATATCTGGACTTCAACACTGTTGTCTGGGGAATTCTGGAAGTTGAAATCCATGTACCTTAAAGTTGCCAAAGTTGATCTAATGCATATTCTTTTGTGAACTATTGTATTTCCCCCAAAATAAGACAAGGTCTTTTTTTTTTTTTGACTCCCGAAATAAGTGCTTGGCTTTATTATTTTTGAGGTGCAGGAGGTGGCGAGTTTGGTCACCTCATGGCTGCTGCTGTGTTGCAATATTTTCAGATTTGTTTTTTTGGGAGGGCTTATTTTAGTGCATGCACTCAAAAGCCCAATTGGCTTATTATCCGGGGAGGTCATATTTTTGGAAAAAGGTCTACCTTGTTGGGTGCACAAAGAATTATTTTGAGTTAGGAATTGTATCTGCCTGTCCACCACTTCATGAGGGAGGGGGGATGGAGGAAAATACAGACCATAAGACCCCCTTCCTCCAGTCTTTTTAGAAATCGGAACTGGGAACATCACCATTGGGTTGGCATAGACCACATCCGGAGCCCTGCATCCAGTTTTGGTCACTGCGATACAAAAAAAATGTTGAGACTCTAGAAAGACTGCAGAGAAGAGCAACGGAGATGATGAGGGGACTGGAGGCTAAACTGCACGAAAAACAGTTGCAGGAATTGAGTATGTCTAATCTAGGGAAGAGGAGAACTGGGGGTGACATGATACAAGTCTCATAATACTTGAGAGTCTTTAACAGAAAAGAGATTGGTTGACCTGCTCTCTCAAGCACTTGAAGGCAGGATAAGAAGTGATGGGTGGAAACTTATCAAGTGAGATCCAACCTAGAAATAAGGAGAAATTTCCTGTCAGTGAGAACTATCAATTAGTGGAACATGTTGTTTCCATAAGTTGTGGGTATTCCATCACTGGGGGATTTTAAGAAGAGACTGGACAACAGTTTGTCCAGAATGATTTAGGGTTTCCTGCTCGAGCAGGGGGTTGGAGTAGGAGATTTCCAAGGTCTCTTCCAACCTTATTATTTTAGGTTCTGTGGTTCCACACACTTGATTTTGGGTCTCCAAAGAGAAGAGGCAATCAGGCAAAGAAATTGAAGGAAAAGGATGAGAAGTCATCACACAGATGAGTCATCAAGCTCAACGTAGAGCTCAAGTGATCTATCCTTCAGTCCTGACCATTTCCTGATTTCATAGAACTACAGACTTGAAAGGATATCTTAAGGCCATTCTTTCACGTATTTAAATCCCAAATAAAGCATCTCAGACAGATGGCCGATTATTCTTCGTTTGAACACATCCAGATCTCTTTTACCCTTGCTTTTAGAACATGTGTTCTATGTTCTTCCTTCTAAGCTAAAAGATAAAAAAACCCGTAATATTCTTCTTTACTTTTTTGTGAGTGAATTATTTCAGATTCTTGAAAGGAATTATTCTTACTACTCAACCTTCCCAAGATCTTTTACTGTCTCTTAATTGGACTGAGTTTTTAGACACCCCCCCATTTCCAATATCTCAGGGGCTGCCACAAAGTAGAGGGGGTCCACCTATTCTCCAAAACACTTGAGGGCAGGACAAGAAGCAATGGGTGGAAACTCATCAGTTTTAAAGAAGAGATTAGACAACCAATTGTCTGAAATGGTATAGACTAGAGTCTCCTGCCTAAGTGGGGGGAGGGGGAGAAGACCTCCAAGGTCCCTTCCAATTCTGTTATTCTATTCTATTCTATCCCATCCCATCTATTCCATTCCATTCCTATTCCATTCCTATTCCATTCCATTCCATTCCACTCCTATTCTATTCTATTCCATTCCATTCCTATTCCTATTCCTATTCCATTCCTATTCTATTCCATTCCTATTCTATTCTATTCCATTCCATTCCTATTCCATTCCACTCCTATTCTGTTCTATTCTATTCTATTCCATTCCATTCCATTCCATTCCTATTCCATTCCTATTCCTATTCCATTCCTATTCCATTCCTATTCCTATTCCTATTCCTATTCCATTACTATTTCTATTCTATTCTATTCTATTCTATTCTATTCCATTCCTATTCCTATTCTTATTCCATTTCTATTCTATTCCATTTCTATTCTATTCCATTTCTATTCTATTCCATTTCTATTCTATTCCATTTCTATTCTATTCTATTTTATTCTATTCTATTCCTATTCCTATTCCTATTCTATTCTATTCCCTTCCTATTCTATTCCATTCCTATTCCTATTCCTATTCCATTTCTATTCCATTCTATTCTATTCTATTCCATTCCATTCCATTCCAATTCTATTCCTATTCCTATTCCTATTCCTATTCCTATTCCTATTCCATTTCTATTCTATCCTATCCTATCCTATCCTATCCTATCCTATCCTATCCTATCCTATCCTATCCTATCCTATCCTATTCTCAGATTAATGGGACATCTCTGAGCTATTTCCTGGGAAGCCTCCCAAGCAGGAGCCCCTAGAAGGAGACATGGTCCATGAGTGAAATGAGGCTGGAGCGCTGTATGTCCTTCCCATGATCTGGAAATCATTGTCTGTTGATGCAACTCAAAAGGGCACTACCTGTTTTGGAGACCCATCGCCTCCTGACCCACCTCCATTTGTAACCAGCGGCTGTTGCGAGACCTTTGCTGGTGCTGCTGCCAGAACCTGTCCATCATCCTAGTTACCAATAAAGGAGAATACTTGTAGCTCAGGTTTGAAAGGAGGGCTCTGTGGTGCTCTCTGAGCTTGGTTGTTTTCTTGCAGACGTTTTGTTACCTAAAGTAGATAACCAACTAGAAATTAGATTACCAGAGTTGGAAGGTATCTTGTAGGTCATCTGGTCCAACTCCCACCCAAGCAGGAGACCCTACACCAGTTCTGATAGATGGCAGTCCAGTCTCTTCTTTAAAGACTCCCACGATAAAGCTCCAAAGGAAACTTCTGTTCCATTGAATGTAGAATACTAGAGTTAGAAAGGACCTTGTAGGTCATCTAATCCAACCCTCTGCCCAAGCTGGAGACCCTACACCATTTCTGACAGATAGCAGCCCAGCCTCTTCTTGAAAGCTTCCAATGATGAAGCATCCACAATTTCCGAAGGCAACCTCTGTTCCACTGGTTGATTGCTCTCACTGTCAGAAAAGTTCTCCTTATTTCTAGGTTGAATCTCTCATTCTCAGTCCTAGTGACAGCACTGACTAGTACCACTGATATTACCTAGGTTTGGTAATGAAATGTCTGCAAGAAAGCAACCAAGCTCAGAGAGCATCAAGGCCCATCCTGTTTCTTTACATTGGATTTCTGTGTCAGCATTCCATTCAGAATTAAATCAGAGTTCAAGGCATAGCTTTCATCAAAGTTCCAATTTAATAAGAGAGACATGTTGGTACAATCTGTGGGAACCCGAATCTGAAAGCTTCCTGGGTTTTCACCCAGTTGAAAGTTCAAAACCTTACCCCCACCCCCACAAGTCCATCACATGGTCCAATCTTCCTCTGCCACGCTGGCATTTCCACCCATCTAGTTCCTGTCAGATGCAGAAGTGCAGAGACAAAGAATGACATTGATTTCTAGAAAGGAATGTTTTATTTTGACAACACATTCTGCTCCTTACTATTTCCCCCTCCCTATTCCCCACTAATGAAACAGCATAGTAAAATAATAGAAAGTGTGGCAGGCCAAAGATCCTAAAAGGAATATGACTGCAGGCCTGACATTCTGCTCATTAGGTGCTTAATTCTGCATTTGGCTCTGTTTGTTTAAGTCTATTAAATGTAATTCCACCCATTTTTTTATGTTTTTGCATTTTATGCCTCTCAGTTCACTATCCTGTCTGATTTTGTGGTTTCCTGATGACTGATGACTTGTCTTTTAGCTGATTTTACGCGTCAGTTTTGTCACCATAAAAAGTCCAATATTGACTTATTATTTAAGTTAATATTATTTACCTTGAGATATGCATTGAGATATTGAACTTAAATTACAGCTGAGGGTGCGGGAGGGGAATAATGTGAAATTTATCACCCATTCTGAGAGGGAGCAACCACTGCAAAAAAACAAAACGCTGCCTTGCATTTGTTGTTAAATTTCCTGAGTGTACTGTGGATGAACAGAGATGTCCTGTTCCCTGTTCTGAGTGGCAGCCACTTCCTAGAAATTGGCTTGTAATCAATTAATTAAATAAAACCACAGTTACAGCATGCCTCATTATCAAGCCCTTGTAATCACCACCTCCACCCTGCAGCATCGGATGGCTAGCTGTTGCTGGGCGCCTGTTAAATTTATTCTGTTTTCTACACCCCCCCATTCCTCCCCCTGCACCCTCAGCCATGAGATCCCATCAAGAAGCCATTTCATGGCTGTGGTTTTAATTGCACTTCCTTCACCACGATCTCAAGGTGATTCTCCCCTTTGTCCCTTTGTCCTAAAGCATGAAATATTGCTTTTCATTATGATTTTAAAAAACAACAAGAACAATCTATGAAAGGTGAAGGAGGGAAAGTAAATGACTCTTCTACATTTATAAATTAAAAGCATGAGCACTATTTTGTGTCTATACCAAGTAAATCTGATGCTGCTGGGACAGTCGTGGCTTGAAATTTGTTTTCCTCTAAATGTGAAATTTCTATCCAGATAGTCATGCATCTCTCCTCCTCTTTCTTGAATTTATTTGAACAAGGATTTGGAACTTGGGAGTTCAGACCATACTGCCGTGGCCAGTGGCCAAGGAAGGACATTGAATCCAAAAGAGCTGGAGGTGGCCAGTGTGTAGCCTAGAAACCATTATTTTAAGTTCTTCGCTGGCCTTGAGTTTTCTGAAAACAAATCTATTAAGTACTAGTTGATAACCCGGTGTTGCCCGGGTATTTATTTATAAGGAGAAAATGTCTGACCAAACGTAATTTCTAATGTTGGATTTTCCCCCTTACCAGAAGGATGCCCCTTGTGGAATACTGTGAAGCTGTTGCCATGGCAACTCAAATGCACTGTGCAGTAGAAGTCATTGTACAGCAGTACATTAGAAGCCATTTAAGGCACAACAGGCTGTATCTTAACAGAACATACATCCTGAGGGGTGTTAGGGGTGTCTTACCCCCACATTATTTGTTTCCAGAGAGTAAGTAAGCTGTGTACCAAGTTTGGTTGAAATTGCTTGAGGCCCCTTGATGACCATTTTACAGGCTTTACAGGTTTCCTTGACGGTTTGGTATATAAGTTGAATCATGGACATTAAATTAGCCACTTGGCCTAGTGGTTAAGGTACAAGGCTAAGAAGCAGGAGACTGTGAGTTCAAGTCCTATCTTAGCCATGAAATAATGACTGGGTGACTTTGAACTCACTCACTCACTCTGAGCCCAACCCTCCTCACAGGGTTATTGTAGTGGAGAAAATAGGAGAAGGAAGGTGTGTTGGATATGTTCCCTGCCTTGAGTTATTTGTAAAAACCAATCAAACAAACAAATAAATATACTGCAGGCATATCTTGTGTTGGAGATGGTGAGGGTGTTGCCACTTTCTACAATCCAATATTCTCAGCCTATTGTTCAACAATCAGGAAATATCTTTCATTTTAAGATTCTGGTTGGATGAATCATTCTATGTATTTGAAGTTTGTCTGTGCTTGTTGCAACCACATACCCAGTAAACTTTCAAGAATGGTTCAAATCGTTACCAGGATTCGAATGTAAAAGAACCTCATAGCTGTGCAAAGAAGGATAAAGTTATTTCAACTTTGGTAGATTTTAGTGGTACTAATACCACTCTATAAATCCCTAGTAAGGCCACACCTAGTTTTGGTCACCACACTATAAAAAAGATGTTGAGATTCTAGAAAGAGTCCAGAGAAGAGCAACAAGGATGATGAGGGGACTGGAGACTAAAACATACAAAGAACAGTTGCAGGAACTGGGCATGGCTAGTCTAGAGGAGGGGGTCAAGCTATTTTCCAAATTACCTGCCGGCTAGACAAGGAATAATTGATGAAACTGAACAAGTGAGATACTAATACCACTCGATAAAGCCCTAGTAAGACCACACCTAGAATACTGCATCCAATTTTGGTCACCACACCATAAAAAAGATGTTGAGACTCTAGAAAGAGTGCAGAGAAGAACAACCAGGATGATTAGGGGAGTAGAGGCTAATACATATGATGAACGGTTGCAAGAACTGGGCCTGGCTAGTCTAGTGAAGAGAAGGACCAGGGGAGACAAAATAGGAGTCTTCCAATATTTCAAGGGCTGCCACAGAGAGGAAGGGGGGGTCAACTTATTTTCCAAAGCACCTGAAGGCCAGACAAGGAATAATGGATGGAAACTGAACAAGGAGAGATTCAACCTGGAAGTAAGGAGGAAGTTTCTGACAGTAAGACTTTTGGGGCCAATTGGACATAACGCTGCAGGTCTTGGTGGCAAAGAAAATAAATTATGCCAAATCGGAGTTGGTCACCAAGATCAAAAGTTTCTTCTTCTAAGCTTTGGGGCTTAAGGTTCTCTCTATATATAGCATGGCCCTTATTAATAACTTTTATTATTATTTTTATTTCGTTTATATTGTCCTGTAAGCCACCTTGAGTCGCCAGGTGCAAGGGGCGGCAATATAAAAATTTCTAAATAAATAAAAACTTACAGCTAAGAACCCATATAGATAAAATCCATAGAACAATCCAGTGGAAATATTCTGCAAAGGGAGAAGTTTCCTGTGGATGGCTCCACTATGAGCCCCAAAGCTTGGAAGAAGAAACTTTTGATCCTAGTGACAGATTAGATTTTGCAACATTAATCGTGGTATACACACACACACACACACACACACACACACACACACACGCCTTCATTCACAAGATAAATTATAATGAATTGACCAAAATATGCAAATTGGCTTGGTTTATGGAATAAAAACAGCAGAATTCAGATTGCATTCAATGCACGTCTGTTTTCTGGACTCGGTTTTGCGCATGAGGAACATTTAATGTGCATGGCTGAGGATTGATTTTGGAGGCCAACTCAGCTTGAGTCTTGCTTGCTTTGTTGGCTCCCTGCAAGGACACTGACCTGAGTCCTACAGAACAAATGGATTCTGCAAATATTAGCCCTAAGACACCGAAATCTCTTCTCTTCACGGGTCCTGGCTTCCTTGTTGTGCTTTGAGATCCTAATTAGCTTTAAGGATTTGTTTATATGGATTTATCACATATTTTTTTCTGTACAGAATGTAAAGCAGGAGTAATTAGGGCAAAATTCCACAGCTGCCAGTTCGACTCACACTCGTGGGCACGATGCTAATAAGCGATTCCTCTTTTAGAGCAACATCTCCTCTTTTAGAAGTGACTGAAAAGTCTTTAATCTCATTTGGAAACCACTGAGACAAGTCAGGGTCACAATGCTTCAGAGCTTTGTTGTAATCTCTTGTGCTTTGGGAAGAAACTGTGGTAACACTGGAGGGTGAACTTCCTAGCATTTATCTTTTAATTGAGTGGGCCTTTGAAGTATTTTTATATAGCTTGGCACTATGCTGAAGATGCTTATCTTCCCCCAGAGAAGCAATCTTATGCTGAAAGTGGGTCTTATTCCGTTTTGTGTTTATTGGACCTGTCTGGCTGCAAGCCGCTTGGAGGGGCTCTTGTTTGAGGGACTCTGCTATGGTCCCCTTGTCCTGCCCTCCTCCAGAGAGCTGCAGTTGTGATGGGAAGAGTTTTTCATCTGTTCTTCACAAGAATTTTACGAGGTAGATGGACCAAGGATTGTGAGTTATGATCCTTGGCTACTGATTGAGCACAGGGGAAACTTAAACCCAGATTCCTTGGCGGCTTTTGCAGTTGCCCTCAATTGGCTGCTTGCACACATGGCTTTCACTTGGACTTGGGGGGGGGAGGTTCTGCCCTCTCATGTGTATGTGTGGGGTCCGTGCAGGGGGCCACATGTGCAGGGGATGGGGCACGTGTGGGGCCGCACACGCATGCATGGGGAGCATGTCTGCACATGGTGGTGCGTGGTTGAGGAGCATGCACATTGCATTTGGGAGAGGGGTTGGGTGCACTCACATGCAAAGCACCACTCACATGTGAAGCTCCATTCATGGGAATGGAGCTTCATTTGTGAGCACAAGCGCCCCCTCAACTCAAGTGCCCTCTGCTCACACATGATGTCTCAGTTGCATGAGCAGAGGGCACACATGTGTGCACCACTCGCACAAATGGTGCTATGCACGTGTGCCTGCCCCCCCCCTCCCACAGCTCCCATGCCAGACTGCCAAGCTGGAAAGGTTGGGGACCACCAGACTAGATTACCTTTGTGGTCGCTTGTAGCTCTATGGCTCTATGATTCCATGTTCTAAATCCTCCCTTCTTTCTACCTGTGGCCTCCACTACTCTCATTTTGCCCTGATTCACAATCTCGGTTGCTTTAAAGCAGGGGTGTCCAAACTTGGGAACTTTAAGACTTGAAGTCCACAAGTCTTAAAGTTCCCAAGTTTGGACACCCCTGCTTTAATGGCTCGCTTTGTGTCGGTGAAAGAAAAATGCACGCAGCCCAGAAGCCACCCAGGACAGGTCCCCTTCCCGGCAGCTGCCGGAGACGCATCAGGCACACTGCTCGGCAGACTTGAAGTAATTATCTCTCTGGCTTGTCACTCAGCAACTTGATTGATGCTCCAGCCCTGTCTTTATCCCATCACTGCCTGATGCTCCCAGGCACTTAAGGGGTGTCTGGTGGCTCTCGATCTGTCAGTTCTCCTTCTTAGCAGTTGCCCTGTCATGGCAGCCTTTCCCTGATGCTGGTGGTTTCCCCCTTTTGGGCCATCTCCATTTCCCCATCCCCCCCCCCCAAAATCTGCCTTGGACTGCAGCAATTCTCATCTCCAAGGGAGAGAGGTCTCTGTGCAGTTTTCAAAGGCTTTGTGTTTTTGGTGGTGTTAGATCAATTCTGCCTTTCTGATCTTCTGGGATGCTTCTGTTCCAGATTATAGCAGAGTTCCTGTACTTTTTCTAGAGATCATTCTTCGTAAAAGTCTTGTAATCCCTTCTCTCATTTCCCTCTCTCTCCACTTCATGCCTGTACACCAGTGGTGGGATTCAAACTTTTTTACTACCAGTTCTGTGGGCATGGTTGGTGGGCGTGGCAGGGGAAGGATACTTTTCCTCCCGATCAGCTGGGACTTGAGAAGCAGAGAATAGATGGGGGGGGGCAGTCTTAGGTGGTATTTACCGGTTCTCTGAACTACTCACAATTTCTGCTACCGGTTCTCCAGAACTGTTCAGAGCCTGCTGAATACCACCTCTGCTGTATACCATCTAGAACAGGAGTCCCTAACCCCCAGTCCACAGCCCACTACCAGTCCTTGAGCTGTTCGGAGGGTTGCCAGGCCAATATCTTCCAAACGCCACGCTGTAGCAGCAATTACTTGGCAAGAAGTCAGGAACAGATCTTCACCCTAATGAATTGAACTAATTGCCTCCTGCAAACTCCATTCCTCTTTTGCTCCTCTTTATTCCCTATGGGAGGGGGCTGATGGTTGCCAACTCGGCACTTGTGGCCACCAATATGAGAAAAGTTGGAGACCTCTGCAACATGCCCTGAACTCTGTTATGTGCTTTTTTTTTTTAGGAAAGAATTGGTTCATTCTCTAAAACTAAATATCCTTCTATCCTGGAAAGTCATGCAGCTAGGTGCAAATGATTGGTAAGACACCCCCCCCCCGATGAAAAACATTGGCTTGACTCAGAGCTGTTTTTTCAAGCACAATCTTTAATCAAGACCCTTTTACTAGGCAGGCAACTGGAACTAATAGTGATGATTAGGTACTTAATTTTCTACTAGATGCAACTGCCTGGTGGAACTGAGTAGATTTTACCTGAGTGTGTTCCCTGCCAGCAATTTGTTCAAACATTTCCATGGTTTGTGTGGAAACACAAGAGAATATCCGTAGCTCAGGTATGAACTGTGGCATTCGTGGTGCTCTCTGATCTGGGTTTGCTATTGTCTGAAATAGCAATAGGACTAACATGTATATACTTAGACTTTGCAGCCCCCTCTGAGCAGTTTACAGAGTCAGCCTCTTCCCCCCAACAATCTGACTTCTCATTTTCCCCACCTCGGAAGGATGGAAGGCTGAGCCAACCTTGAGCCTGGTGAGGATCAAACTCCTGATTGTGGGCAGAGTCAGCCTGCAATACTGCATTCTAACCATTGTGCACCATGGATGGATGGATGGATGGATGGATGGGAGGGAGGGAGGGAGGGAGGGAGGGAGGAAGGAAGGAAGGAAGGAAGGAGGGAAGGAAGGAAGGAAGGAAGGAAGGAAGGAAGGAAGGAAAAAAGGAATAGCAATAGCAATAGCAATAGCACTTAGTCAGGTTTCTGATATATGCCCTAATTGTTTCATGAGCCTCGAGCCAGGTTTCAAAAGAAAACCAGTCATTTATTAGGAGCACCATTTTTGCAATACCCTATTGTAGTCAGATCTAAGCCTCATTTGAATTATAGCTGAACTTTACCCCTGTTCCTTCCCTCCCCTCAGTCTGTATCATAAATCACATTCTCCAATGAGGTGCACCCCTCACAAGCCTGCTGTAGTAATCTGAGTTCCGACTCTAGCCGAAGGTATGAGTGGAATGCGCTCCCCCCCTTTCCTCACCATGGCAACTTTATGAGTTGACACTTAGACTTATACACTGCTTCACAGTGCTTTATAGCTCTCTCTAAGTGGTTTATTGACCCCAACAATCTGACTTCTCATGTTACTGACCTGGGAAGGATGGAAGGCTAAGTCAACCTCAAGCCAGTCAGGATTGAACTTCGAGCAATGGGCTGAATTAGCCTGCAATACTGCATTCTAACTGACTGCACCAGCTGGAACCCTTTCCTCCCTTGATCCCCAAGGATGAAGCTTTGATCAGCTGCGTTTTGGGATGAAGTGCCTCTGCTTGGGTCTGTCCTTGTTAGCAAACCATGAACAGCAGCCAAATGTGCTGAAAGAGATGGAGGAGAGTTTGATTTAACCGACTTTTCTGCTTTGGGAGCCCTTGTTCTCGTCACAGAGATGACAAATATGATTGGAAGCCCCATAAAAGTTCTGAGATTTATGACAACATCCAGGAGCTTTCAGGTCCCAGCACTGTCTGGGTTGTCTGGTAAGAAGCAGATCAATCGAGCCATGGCTTCTTGGTATAAATCTTGCTGCACACAAGGGAAGAATTTGTTGGTATCTGCCTACATCTTAAACTCACTGGAGGGTTTCATGCTTCTTCTGAGGAGCCTCATGAGTGGGAGAGAAAGGTGGCTGGAGAAGGGGCTCCTTTGTTGCACAGCTAGGCCTTTCTGGAGCCAAGCAACAGTTTTATTCCTCAAGTAGCTCCTGGTTTCTCCAGGTCCAGTTGGGGATACAACTGGGTTGAGCTTTCATCTTTATCTGAATGATAAAGCATTTTGCCTTGGTTTCTATCAGCCATCCCAAAGGTGTTTTCTCAAGAGGCAACCAGACTTTCTGGTTTTTCTTTGAAAACTTCTTGGATGAGAAGCCAAATGTCCAAAGAAAAACCAGAAAGTCCAGTTGCCTCTTGAGAAAACACCTTTGGGATAACCATAACTGACAACCTTCATAGACATCTCTATTGGCCAGCTTTTATTCTTCTCTTATTCAGAGCCCCAAATAAAGAGCCCAGATCAGATCAGGTGCTTCCTGACACCAAGTCAGACCAAGGACTTGTCCAAACTAGCATTTGTTTCCACATTGACCAGCCACGGGCTCCACCTAAAGCCTCCAAGCCAAACATGACAGTGGTGGCAGCCAGAGTTCATCTTCCCCAGGAGAGGATTACTGAGACTCACCCAATCCTAGTGTCATGCTACATGAAGCAAAATCTATTGCTGTATTCACATAACTTGCTGTGTCCAAAGAATGAATCAAATCCTAATAATCTATTACCTCTAAAGACATCCAAACCCAATTGCTGCTTCTTGAGATGAAGAGTCCCATAATAATATTGGTGAAATAGCACTTTTCTCTACTTGAACCTTCATCATTCAGCTTCACTGATACTGCGGAAGGCACAATGCACCTCATTGTTTATAAGTTAAATATCCCTGCCCTTCCTGATAGTGAATACCCCATCACCACCTGGGCCAATGGAATAGAATATAGAATAGAATTAAGAAAGGAATAGAATTAAGAAAGGAGTAGAGTAGAGAAGAATAGAATAGAATAGAATAGAATGGGACCTTGGAGGTCTTCTAGTCTAGCTCAAACAGGAGAACCTACACCATTCCAGACAAGTAACTGTCTAATCTCTTCTCCAGTGATGGAGTGCCCAAGATTTCCGGAGGCAAGCTGTTCCAGTGGTTAATTGTCCTCACTGTTAGGAAGTTTCTCCTTAATTCCAGCTTGCTTCTCTCCTTGATCAGTTTCCATCCATTGTTTTTTCTCCTGCCCTCTAGAACTTTGGAAAATAGATTGACACCCCCCCCCTTCTTTGTGGCAGCCCCTCAAATACCGGAAAACTGCTATCATGTCACCCCGGTCCTTCTTTTCACTAGACTAGACATCTTCAGTTCCTGAAGCTGTTCTTCATATATTTTAGTCTCCAAGGCTTTGATCATCTTAGTTGTTCTTCTCTGCACTTTTTCCAAAGTCTCAACATCTTTTTTGTAATCTGGTGGCCAAAATTGGTGGCAGTATTCCAGGTGTGGTTACCCAATCTGCATCTTCTCCACTCCGCTTCTTTGTAGCCACGGTGACCAGTGTTGTATTCCAAGTGTGATTGCACTGTAGCTTATGGATCTAGCCATTTATTTTCCCTTGTCTAAGGATTTCCTTGACAGAATCTGCTTTATGCACAGCAGCCTCACCAACATCCTCATCAAGCTGTCCATCACAACCCCCAGATGAATTTCCTTTCATTTTCTCAGCTCAAGTCTCATTATGCATCTGTGAAAATTATGATTTTTGTTCTCTGATACTTATAAAAGAATTATCTGGATCCTTTTCCCCCCTCACCCTTCCCCAAAAGTTGAGAGCCAGAAAGATATTTTAAATTTTGAAGGAGTCTGGTGGATGCACCAGTTCTTTTGTCACTCCAGTAGTACTTTTATGTAGCCAAAGGTATTGCTGTGAATAAATAAAACGTTTGGGGCCTTTTGCTTTGCAACAAGCAAATTTCCTGTTTATTTTTTTTGTAATTAAAGTAATATTTTTAATATTATGTAAATTAACATGAAGGGAGAAGCTCCCTGTGCCGAAGGTCACTTGAATTTCCCCTTTTTAGAAATTTCCTTTTAGCTTGCTTGATCTTCCTCCGTTCCTTTCCACCTTTTCCCCAGACACGGTGCTACACTTGCATCCCCACCCCAGTGTTTAAGAAGCCACTCAGAGGGGCTGCATTGCCACTGGTGGCATAATGGTTAGAATGCAGTATTGCAAGCAAACTCTCCCCATAGTCTGGAGTTTGACCAAGATTGACTCAGCCTTCCAGCCCGAGTTCGGGAAATTGAAGGCCCAAATTGTGGTGGGCAGTAGGCTGACTCTGTAAACCACTTAGAGAGGGCTGTAAAGCACTGTGAAGTGGTATATAAGTCTTAAGTGCTATTGCTTTTCCCTTCCCTCCCTCCCTCTCTCCCTTCTTCCCTGCACACTGGTTAATATGTAATATTGCAGGCCAACTCTGCCTACTGCCTGGAGTTCAATTCTCAGTGGCTCAAGGTTGACTTCCATCCTTCTGAGGTCAGTAAAATGAAGACCCAGATTGTTGGATGATATGCTGACTCTGTAAACTGCTTAGAGAGGGCAGTAAAGCACTATGAAACGGTATATAAGACGAAGTGCTAACTGCTATTGCCATCGCATCATCACACCACTAGCTGCAAAATGGATGTTTGGTGTGCGAAGCACCCAGGCTCACCTCTGCTGTCAACCGACTCCCAAAATTCCACAAAACTTAACACTTGGCTTTTGTGAGCAGCTCCAGTGACACCTGCCTCCCAACGGTTCCCTAATCAGGCTGATTTGCATCAACTTCCAAATTTGTCTGTGCTAGTTGTATTCTCTGTGCCTCTTAGCCTTTAGATGCAATGCTTGACACCAAATCCAGTTTTTCTGATTTTGAACACCTGTCACCCTTGAAGCTGGCCTGGCCTGGCCAAATCCATTTTAGAGCTTCAGTGTTGCCACACTGCAGCTGAGGGATAGGGAGGGGGGATTAGAGATAGCTGGGGTTGTGTAGTCAAAACAAAATACTTTCTCTTGGGAACCAAGGACGTTCTCACACCTGGTCAGAGGAAGGAGGAGTGATGTCAACAGACCATCAGACAGCACCTTGGTCAGGCCTTGTGACTGATTGTTTTGAGAAAGTAAAAAACTTTTACTTTTAATTAGGTGAAATTCAGAGTCGGTTTTCACCAGATATGGGTAGGGTGACCAGACGTCCCGCATCTGGCGGGACAGGCATGCCTTTTCATAATTTTTCCCGTGTCCCGGGTCGTTCTAGAAAAACCTCGCTTTATTTTGGGGCTCGCTTGCTCCCCCGCCCATCAGCTGCCGCTAGCTCACTCATTAGTTCCCCCATCTATTTCTAAAAATCTAAGTCAGCCCAGCCTGCCACTCACTGATTGGCCTGGACTCCAGCCAATCAGTGAGCTGGCTGGGATGGAAAATGCGGCGTGCTTAAAGTTTTCCATCCCAGCCAGCTCACTGATTGGCTGGAGTCCGCTTAGAACGCCGCATGAGTCGCAGGAGTCTCCATTTCATTTCGCCTTCGCAGCCGTTTGCTTTGTTTTGCTGCTTCACTGGTGAATAAACCGGGAATTAGTAACCTGCGCGGGGTTAGTGAAACAGCTGAGCCGGTGAGATTTGAACCGCTGAACTGCTGATCTAGCAGTCAGCCTGCAGTGCTGCATTTAACCACTGCGCCACCTTGGCTCCTATTTGCCCATTTACTATCCAATACTCTCATTTCTCCTTAAGTTCATGAAGAATTCTTTTTATTGAATTTATCACAATACCTTGAGAACACCTTTTTCAGCATAGCTTTACAGCTATTTAAAATATATAGTAATTTAGGTCAGATTTTCAGAACATTATATTTATAAGTCAATGGTTGCGACCATTTTTCACACTTAGCGACCGTTGCAGCATCCTCATGGTCACGTGATCACAATTTTGTTTGGCAACAGATTCGTATTTATGCTGGTTTCAGTGTCCTGGGGTGACCTTTTGACAAAATATAAAATTTTTAATCAAGCCCCACCCCCACCCCCCCGGTCAATGGTGTCCCTCTTTACCAATCTGAAAATCTGGTCACCTTAGATATGTGCCAATATGATATTTCCAATAAAGCTATTCTACCTGCCTCAGAGTTTTTGCTTGCAGTGGATCTATTACTTGACAACAAGTGGATTTTTCTGGAGCTTTGAAGGTAGGTTTTTTCCTCCCATGACAAAGAAATGAAACCTCCTGGACAGGACTTGAAAACCCATTTAAGTGTCAAGGTTGTTTAAAGTCTTCCATTGCTAAATCAGTCTCCTTGGTGTCTTTTAAATGAGTGAGGTGGGAGTTACTGATGAATAGGAGTTTTAATGGTTCTAGGTCATTTTTTAAAATTTTTGCTTATGAAATGGCTTTTTTTTTGTAATACAAATGAAAAGAGAAAGAATATTGCAAGAAAGGTGAACTCAAAGGTACAACAGGACTTTCTTTTGAAAAAGCACCTTTGGGACAACCATGGACTGGATGACTGAGAATCTGGAAACAGATTCTGGGACATCAAAGACAGGCAATAATGGATGAATATTGATGCATATAATGATCAATGGGATTGGTGAATATGAATGATGAATAAATAAATCCGTGGTTTGTGCAGGATTGGAGGGGAGATTATTTGTTTCAGAAGGGATTTTTGCTGAAGGAACATAATTTGTGAATAAATCTTATATACTAATTTTATATACTTTGTATTACCTTTCTTGCTACAGTCGTTAATTAATTTTAATGCTTTCATTGGGCTGTTTATTTTTAAGGTCTTTACGTGACTTTATAAAGTTTTCTGAGTATGAGAACATAATGGATTAGATGTGTATAATAAGGAGTAATGAACCTGAGCTGTGGTGCTGGGTCATTGAGTAATGCAATGTTGGGCCACACTGTAATTGGTCATTGAGCAAATTGCAGATAAGCAGTGCTTTACCTCTGAAAGGGAAGAAGGCCAGCCTTGGAGGCCTCCTGAGAAACTAATCAAAGAGAAGCAACCTAGAACTAAGGAGAAACTTCCTGGCAGTGAGAACAATTAACCATTGGAACAGCTTTGCCTTCAGAAGTTGTGGGTGCTCCATCACTGGAGGTTTTGGGGAAGAGACTGGATAGCCACTTTTCTCAAATGGTATAGGACAGTGGTGGGTTCCTAACTGATATACTACTGGTTTGCTCATGCTCGCATGCATGCACAATGCTTCTGGGCATGCACAAAAGTGTCTGGGCAGGTGGGCGGAGCCTCCCGGCGTTGCCACTACCCGTTCAGCCGAACCAGGCTGAACTGGGAGCAACCCACCTCTGGTATAGGGTCCCCTGTTTGAGCAGGGGGTTGGACTGGATGATCTATGTTCAGCTGTGTCTTGTGTGGAGTTGCGTGTCCTGCATGCTGATTGATTGGGCCAACTTCCTGTTGGTGCTTTGTTCTTTGAGCTGCCCCAAGCAAGAATGTTAACATTTGCAAAAGTTTAAATGCAACAGCTATGCAACCATCTCTGACCAAAAGACACATAGTTCTCTGATGTGCAGTGACACAGAAGCCTTTAGAGGGCAGCCAAAGCTGAAGATACACCTGGATATTGAGTTGGTGGAACCCAATATCCAGGTTAACACCATATAAAATCCTTTGTTCTCTTAGCAGTAGCAATAGCATTCATATACCACTTTACAGTGCTTTTACAGCCCTAAGCGGTTTACAGACTCAGTCTCTTGCCCCCAACAATCTGGGTCCCCATTTTACCCAGCTTGGAAGGATGGAAGGGTGAGTCAACCTTGAGCCTGGTGAGATTCGAACTGCCAAATTGCAGGCAGAAGTAGCCTGCAACACTGCACTCTAACCACTGTACCGCCAAGGCTCGTTAGTTGAGAAGGTGTCAGAACGTTTGGTTAAAGCCCTCCATGGGGCTCCTCTGTGTAAGCTGGAATTGGGTTCGCACCTTGTGCTAAACCATTACATTGATGGCTCCCTAGATAAGCCACAGTTAGGTGGGTTGACACAGCAGAGGAAACCATGGCCCAAGGTTTGCAAACCACAAGGGCTCGATTTACATGGCCAAGGAAGACCAAACAAAGCTGATCCCCTTGTGACTTTGTGAGTGAGCAGGGACTGAAAGAGGCTCTTTTGCCCATGACTGCAAAGCAGATCATTGAGCCGGGCGCCATAGTCAGATGCTCCGCTTGTTGCATTCATCATGGATCTACCCTTGTCTGAGAATTCCCAGGCGATCTTCATTCTGAGCCATTGTGCCTGTCTCGCTGTCCCTCGTGAAACGGATCTGCCATTTCGCTGTCGCAGCGCTTCTCTGCATGGGAAGCAGAGCGGCCCTTTCTCCAGGCAAAGGACGCAGCGGAAGGCAGCTCTCTGATATGCTGGCAGCTTATGCATCCCCGGAGCCTCTGCAGAGGTGCCATCCGCCCTTGGCCCAGGCGGTTAGGAAATCATCCTGCCACAAGCTCAGTATTTTTTTTCCTGGGCTGATGTGCACATGGGCATAGATAGGGAGTAGGCAGGTGTGGGGAATTGGGAGGTCCAGGGAATGTGGAGATTAAGGGAGGGAGGTGAGAGAAATCCTGAACTCTCTGCAATGGCCCAGAGACTGGTCTGTTGCTATTTATTCCCTGATCACAGGAGGGCTTGAACGCCACGAAGCAGCAGGTGTGCAAAGTGGAGAGATTTGGGGGATGACGCGTGGCAATGAAAAAAGAGCCTCTGGAGGAGTGGGGCAAGGGAAGGGGGAAAAGGGGTGATGGGCTCCGCTCTCCCCTTTTGGAAGGAGGCTTAGTGGAAGTTCTCTTCTCTTGCCAAGAGCTGCATATTCATCATAAGCAACATAAACCAGAGACTGAAAAACTTGGTTTATATCTTTACAGATTTTTTTACTGCAGCCTTACAGAGTTGGAAAGGACCTTGTAGGTCATCTAGTCCAGTGTTTTTCAACCTTTTTTGTGCAAAGGCACACTTTTTTCATGAAAAAAATCACGAGGCACACCACCATTAGAAAATGTTAAAAAAATTTAACTCTGTGCCTATATTGACTATATATAAAGTGTTTTTCCCATGGCACACCTTACACTATGTCACGGCACACTAGTGTGCCGCGGCACAGTGGTTGAAAAACACTGATCTAGTCCAACCCCCCTCCCCGCCAAAGCAGGAGACCCTACAACATCATTTCTGACAAGTATATCCAGGCTTGGGAGGGTAAATTAAGAAGGTCCTTAGAGCACAGAAGGTTTCTGCAAAGTTTTGGTAAGAAGAAAGGAGGCTTTTTATAGACAACTCTTCTCTTGCCGGTCCCTGCAATCTTCTGCCACACTCGGTGTGTCAGATCTGGGAGAAGTGGAACACTTTGTCTTTCATAACCAGATAGGTGACATTTGGGGACACTGTTTGCATCTTTACCCCTGGCGTCTGTTGTGAGATGGAGCCATGAAGCATGGAGGTTACCTGCATGGGCCAGAAAGCCAGTGTTTTGACCTCAGCTTCCCCAGAAAGCAGGAGGCAGAGTCCAGGTCTGACAAAACCCCTTTTATTAAATGAATTTGAATTCCTCTCCTTCACATCCAGAAAAGGCCTGGCAAAGAGTCTTTCAAAGGTGGAATGTATGACCACAGACCTTATCTATCTTGGAAAGCTGCCAAGTAAATATTTTCCAAATGAAAATGCAAGGAAAGACTGGGCACAGAGTCTCTGAGATTCACGGACAGATCTTCACACTCCTGAAATGAATCTAACAAACAAACGAACGAATGAACGAATGAACTGTTTCCTGCAAAAGCCCACTCCCCTTTCGCTCCTCTTTTATTTCCTATGGGAGGGTCCAATCACCTTCCACCTGTGACTTTACTCCCAAGTCAACCCTGATTTCTGAGTTGTTCTTTCCTTATGGCAGCTCTGTGCATGCGCACACTGGGAACAGGCTCCAGCTGTTCTTCTGCCTCACTGCTGTCAAGCTCCGAAGACAGCTGATCACTGCCAGACGGCCTCGGCCCCGTCTCTGCCTCCAGCGCAGAGCCCTCGTCCGAGCTTTCCCCAGACTCCAGGACTGGCCCATGCTCCTCCACAACCTCCTCACTGTCTGACTCTGCTGCCAGCTCTGATGGCAGCTGGCGGGCCACAACAGCCAGTTTTAGGGCTACTAAAAAATAGCCAGGGGAATATGGAGGCTCCTCCTTCAAGTGTGGCTGATCTGAGGAGCTGAACAACTACTATTTGGGCTGGTCATGTGAACCACTGCTCCTGAAGATTTAATATTTAATTGATGCTAATATTTAATGTTTTGAAAATACTTAAAACCCCAGGAAGAAGCACCAGGACGTGTACATTATGGCAGTCTCGCAAGAAAAGACCGGAGGATTTGCAGAACCCTGGAAAGTGGGCTGAGGCCATTTAAATCTAGGGTTGGAGACGAGGGAGGGTGTGCAGGGGATTAAAAAAAAACAGATGCCCTCAAACTTCAGCCTGCTTAGGAAAAACATCGACAATTTATGTGGATTTGGTAGCTTAAATCCTGAAGTATGCATCTTATCAAAATTCTACGGAAATCCTAAAATAATTGTTTTCTAACCTGTAGCCTACAAGTGAGAAATTTCCTCTTAAAATAGCACTGGCAGATATCCAGAAATAAAGGGGCTTGAAGGAGAGGGCATTAATAATAAATCTAATTTGACTGTTTGCAGATGCCTTGTGAATCTCAGACTATAAAAAGCAAGTCTCTGGGCTGAGACTATTGCTTTGTCCAATAAACCATATTTTCTACAGGTATCATAAGAAGAGCAGCCAGCAAATCAGAAAATTGTCTAGTACTTGAACCTACATTCTGAACTTGAATAGTTCCAACAGGGCTGGACTCATGTGGACGGGCTTGAGATGGGCACAAGTGAAAAAGTAGCCCCATCAGAATTCACTTCCTTTTGTGTGGTCCTGCTCAGGGGAATCTAATCGCAAAGCCTGGAAGAAGTTTCGAGAGTTGACTGAATCCCTGGATTGCAGTCATCTGTCCAACCAACTGCCAATCATAGCAAGACACTTTGGGGAGGGTGGAAAACTGAAGATGATCGGTCTGCCAACATTGCTGATAAAAGTAGGACCAGGTCAAAGAAGTCAATGCAGTCCTAGGCTGCATTAATAGAGCAATAGAATCAAGTTCACGTGAAATATTAGTATTGCTTTACAAAGTAAGACCACACTTGGAATGTAACATCCAGTTTTGGTCACCAAATGTAAAAAAGATGTGGGAGACTCTGGAAAGAGTGCAGAGAAGAGCAACCAAAATGATTAGGGGACTGGGGGCTAAAACATATGAAGAACAATTGCAGGGATTGGGTCTTGTCTAGTTTAGTGAAAAGAAGAACTGGGGGAGACATGATAGCAGTGCTCCAATATTTGAGGGGCTGCCACAACAGGGTGGTGGTGGTGTCGAACTATTTTCCAAAGCACAAGAAGGGAAGACAAGAAACAATGGATGGAAATTAATCAATGAGAGAAACAACCTATAACTAAGGAGAAACTTCCGAACAGTGAGGACAATTAACCAGTGAAATGGCTTGCCTCCAGAAGTTGTGGGTGCTTCATCACTGGACATTTTTAAGACAGGCACTTGTCTGGAATGGCATTGGGTCTTTTGCTGGAGCAGGAGACTGGATGATCTCCAAGGTACCTTCCAAATCTGTTATTCTGTTCAAGTCCAAGGAGGGAAAATTACAAGCCTGCTAGTTTCACCAGTTTTTTTGCATCTGTGCATTCTATGATGAGGAATGCCTTTGATGCCAAAGTGGCAGCCAACACACTCCCTATGATTGAGGAGTAGCAATTAATTGATGTCCGCTCTGATACTTCTTTGAAAATAACATTCCTGACGCTGCTGCTCCCTGAATTTTTGATCAGAGTGCAAAATGAATGTGAGGCTTTAAGTGAGGAGCCTGTGAGCATTCTAATTCCATTTGAAGTGTCATATTTGGGTGAGTCAGGATTTTCTACAGTTGCTAGTATAAAGAGCAAAAAAACCAATCTGAAATGGATGTGCAACAAGAAATGAGAAGGTCTGTCTTAAAAATAAATCCAGATTCAAAAAAATAACCAATTAAAAATACATCTGCTAAAGTTCCTGATTTATTGTTTTTCTTTTGGAAAGTTGAAAGGTCTGATCATTTTGTTTTACTAGATTACAATGTAATTATTAAAAGTCAATGATACTGTATTTTACTTCTTGCTCGGCTCTAATGCCAGTGAAAGAATTAATTTTAGTTGTAAGATGGAAGGAATCGCATAAATTCATGTAGCATTTAAGTACAAGTATCGCTTTAGGGACTTCCACTGAGTGATGTCAAAAAATAAAGGCTTCATGAATAGAAGCAAACTGTGTTTTAACCCCAAGTATTATATCTTTAAACTTTAAATGAAACCTTTCTGGTTTGCTTCAGGGAGGCTGAAATAACCAGGTTGGACTTTTCTGCTTTTAATTGGAACAAATTTGCACATCATGTGGTAGGACAAGCTTTTAAAAGTTAATTGATTGTGATATGTTATTATATAATGTACAGGCAAATGCAAACCTATTGCATTTTTGTTCCAAAATGGAGGAGATACCAATTTAAAAACATAAAGTTATTTGGTTGGCCAGACAAGAACATGGTTTTTATTTTTGGCATAACATGAAAGAAAAAGAGAGGCTGTCTCAGAACAAGGTGATCAAAACATATGTTGTAAATCTTTTAGTTTTCCCAATATGTGCAAAAGTTATTGAATTCTTAAAAAGAAAGAGAAGTTTCTTCTTTTAATTGAGACCCATGCAAAATTATCCCACATATTGTCTTTCGTTATGAATTTTGTTCCAGGCGGGGATGTTTTAGGACTGCATGTTCCTATTATATTTTACTAGCTGGATATCCATGCTTCACAATGAAACGATGTGATCTGGCAATGCAGGAGAAATCTGGTTCACTCCGGTCCAATCTGTTGGCTCAGTGGTGGTTGGTGAGTGAATCACACAAGGGAATATCGCTATTGCCGCCTTGAACCCTGAAGCAGTTCCATAGGTGGAAGGTGTAGACATTTTGGTGAGGAACTGATGTTTAGTACTGTAAGGAGCCCCAGATTGCTTCTGAGTGAAGGAGTGGAATATCTGCCAGTTTGAACTGAGGTAACTGAATGTGAGGCAACAGGCAGTTGGAACAGAGTTCTTTTCAGGTGAGGAGGGAGAGTAGAACTCCTTAGCATTAGAGCGTGTTAATTACTGTATACAAAATACTAATAATCTGATGGTCATTTTGAAAAATCCTTTCTTAGCTATCTCCTAGAAGCCAAGAGGAACATATGTGCCAAATTTCAAGTTTGTAGGCTTTACGGTTCTAGAGATTTTGTGATAAGTGAGCGGTATTTGGCTTTTATATATATAGATTTAAAGGACTTTTGTATCTATAGTTTCAGCCTCTTTTGCAATCCTGATGTTAATTTTTCTCTAAATCCTGGCATTTTGAGAAGAATCCTCTCCCACTTGAGAATTGCCAGCTTACAGAATGAGAACAGAGGCACAAATATCATTTTTGTATAACTAACCTGGCAATTGGAACACCAGCATTTTCTTCAGTGGAGAAAAAAAAACATGTTTATCTTTAAACGTGGTTTAATAGCAATAGCACTTAGGCTTATATACTGCTTCACAGTGTTTTACAGCTCTCTCTAAGCAGTTTACAGAGTCAGCCTCTTGCCCCCAGCAGTCTGGTCCTTAATCATCAGAATAAGGGTTCTATCAGGTCTGCAGCCATCTTTTCTTTTGGATCTTTGGCCTGCCACACTTTCCATTATTCTATTATGCATTTTCTGTTGTGAGAAATTGGCAGGGGGCATTGTACGGAATTAGATGCTATGTAGCCATAACAAAATTCTTTCTAGAAAGCCAAGGTCATCCTTTGTCTT
Organism: Thamnophis sirtalis; assembly: GCF_051295495.1. NCBI lineage: Eukaryota > Metazoa > Chordata > Lepidosauria > Squamata > Natricidae > Thamnophis > Thamnophis sirtalis. The sequence goes on along the minus strand of NW_028261394.1, from coordinate 19,851,666 downwards.
TGCACCTCTGCACCTGACCGGAACTGGATGGGTGGAGCTGCCAGCATGGCAATGGGAGATTGGACCATGTGATGGACTTGTGGGTGTGGGGGCAAGATCTTGAACTTTCAACTGGTTGGGGGAAAACGGGAAGCTTTCAGTTTCTGGTTTTCCCAGATGTGCCATCATGGCTCTCTTCATAAATTGGAACTTTGAGGAATCTTTTGCCTTGGACTCTGATTTACTTTTGGATGCTGTTTGGAACCCTGACACATTGGTTCACATGATGGGAGGGCCCAAAGAAATAAAACACCAATGGGATGACCTAGGTCACATGCTAAGACAGTGGCTGGGCTGCCACAGTGTGTTGAACCATAAACTGACCCACTGAATCCTGCTGCTGTGGGCTGTGTGACTCCTAGGTGATAGTGGATGTCAGTTAACAGAACTCATTAACATGGTTGCCTAGAAGCTGAAGGGTGAAGAAGAGTTTTAAATCCACCTGCCTGGCTTGGGATTCAGTCCGACTTTTATTCTTTCATTTTAAGGGGTGTTATTCCACTAACCAGCCACTGATATCTGATTTCAGATGGCTTACAGCCAGGTATGGTTTCTGGACACTGAACATTACCAGTTTCCCTTTCAATCTGATTCAGACGAAGGTGCGGGAAGGCTCAGCCAGCGTTGGTCAGTCTAACTGGCTGGAGGAAGGTCAGGAAAGCAAACAGAGTCCGGTCAGGCAGCTAATTGAACCATGAGATGTCAGGCAAATGTCAGACTTGGAAGGACATCTTGTACAGTGGGCCTCAAGCCTGCCATGTATTCTACTGTGGGAAATAGGGAGGAGGGATTGTGTGGAGTGTGAAAGCTTTGTAGTCAAAATAACATTTCTTCGCAGAGAGTCAAGGTCATCTTGCCCCTGCACCTGGAGTGAGGTGACTGGGAGGAATCCTCTCATGGGACAGAGACTGATTGGAACATGTGATGGACTTGTGGGTGTTGGGCAGGGGCTTGAACTTTCAACTGAGTGGGCAAAACCTGGAAGATTTCAGATTTGGGTTTTCCAAGATGTGCCAACATTGTTATTCTAATAAATTGGAGTTTTGAGGAATTCGTAGCCTCAGACTTATTTTATGGAGGATGCTATTTGGAACCTTGACATTCTGAGAAAGAATGTTATTTTGACAGCAAATAAATTTGATAAGTTAAAAATGTATATTTGAGCAGGGTGCCAAGTATGACGCCCCCTTGGCAGGAGATCTCTGGAAAAGGGGCCAAAAATAATTAGGAAAAGGCCATCTGAACTGTAATTCCTGGTCAGGTGGGCAACTGAGTCCAGAGGGGCTGAATCCAGGCTGAAGCCCCTAGATCAGGGGTGTCAATCTCAAGGCACGGGTCTGCAACCGGCCCGCAGGGTGCTTAGATCTGGCCCACAGGGCTGCCCTGGAAACAGCAAAGGACCAGCATGTGGTAGGTATGCCAATGAGTCTTGGGAGGGCCATGGCCATTCGTCCTGAGCTCCATTTTCGCTGGCAGAAGGTTGCAGGAGGCCATCACAGAAGGAGCCTTTTTCGCTGGCAGAGCACTTGGGCCACCATAGGTGCCCCCAACATGAGTGACATTGAGATGGACACCCCCCCCCCCAGGTCAAACAACCTTGATGCGTCCCATCAATAAAATCGAGTTTGACACACCTGCCCTAGATGGAGAAAATTGGAGCGAGATGTGATCAGGACCTTGGACAGCTCTCAGCTACTCAGATTCGTTACCAACATTGATGTTTAAAGCGTCCTTTTGTTCAAGCTCCTGTCTCTGTCTACCTTATCTGTGGAGGATTCCTATAGCCTTGTGTAGGGGGTGGCAGCCCCCATTTGCCAAGTTGTTTTTCGGCAGAATCCTTTAAGGATTTATGAGCCAAGAAAACTCCCTGGTTTGGTTCCTTTATCTATGAGGCCTGATATTCCCGTGTAACAATTTCTTCTAGGTTTTCAAGAATGTGTCTAGCTTGGAAGCCAAGAATAGAAGCGAGACACAGCAGTGAGATAATGTTTGTAGTAATGCGATCCAGTATTAAGGTCACAATTTGCTAGGCAAGAAAACAACTAATTTTGACAATATACAATATAATAAGCAGAAGTGAATAACAAAGCTGAATTCTTAATAAATGATTTCTAGCACTATATCATATCAGAAACAAACAGCAAACATTGGTTTAATCAGTAACAATTACATATAGTAACATAAGAAATTCATAATAAAAGCAAATAGTCAATATTGATTCATATACTCCTTCAATCCCAATCTAGAACAACACCTGAAGAGTAAGAGGGAAACATCATGGTTCTCCCCCCCCCCAACTCCTTTTGCTGACCAAACATTCCCAGAACTTGTAGTTTAGTGATCTGGGGGATGGCGGGGTGGGGGTAGGGAAGGGAACTGCCTGACTTCTTAAAATTGTAGGTTTGTTTTCTGTCATATACAAAGGGGAGGGGAGATAAAACCCAGGAAAAGAATCCAGGAAAAAAGCCCCAAACAACTAAACAACAACAGGAAATCATTCAGCCTAATTTTAAAACATGTTACTGCCACTCTGGTATCATTCTGATCGGCCTTCGCATTAAATTGAACGAGAGCCGGAAGGGGCATCTCTTGAGTAATCGAAGGAACTAGCATGGGGATGCAGGTTCAGCCCTTGGCAGATCTGGTGAGATTAGGCCCTGCTAGGGATTTCTGAGCTCTGAGTTGATCTCCCTGAGGTCAGTGGAGTTGCAGGTTTCTTGAGCAGCTATACCAGGGGTCTCCAAACTTGGCAGCATTAAGACTTGTGGACTTCAACTCCCAGAATTGAACTGACTGGGGAATTCTGGGAGTTGAAGTCCACAAGTCTTAAAGCTGCCAAGTTTGGAGACCCCTGAGCTATGCTGAAGCTGAGGTGGTCATCCATGGTCAGTCTCTAGACATTTGCTCCCATGATGATGGGTCTGTCTCTGCCCAGAAGGGAGAGATCGTCTGGACCTGAAGCACATGCCACCCCACGGTGGATTTTCAGCTTTTCTTTCTTTGGGACAGCTGCATTGGCTGTTTATTTGCCAACAAATTTGCCCAATTCCTTGGACTGGAGCCCTGGAAGGTTGGGTTGCACCTTTGCTGAGAAGCTATTCAATATCTGCAGGACATTTCCTGTGCTTGGGTGGGTGACCGCTGCTTTTATCAGTGGAGAACATGTAGGTCTGGGTAGGTTTGAGCAGATTGCATTTGGGGGACGAGAATAGAATGGAAGAGTTTGTAGAGCAAAGAAATGGCACCTTCTTACCATCATCATGGTTATCTTCGTACACTTGAAGTGCAGGCAGATATTTCAGCCAGAAGGCACACACTTAAAAATATTTTTTCTTTAATAGCCAAAGCCAAAGGGGCAGAAATGATTGCTGAAGGAGGCAGGGCTGGAAGGTTTACTCTATATTCCCTTCAAAAAAAGTTAGAAAAAACTAAAATGGACCATAAATTTTTTTCATTGTACTTGAGTGTAGAATGCCCCAATTGGCTGACTTCAGAAGCTAAGCAAGATGTTTCCTGCTTAATACTTGAAAAGGAGACCACCTGGAATTTTTTAATATAGATTTATAAAAATCCTACCTTTATTATTTTTATAAGTAACTCAGTATGGTGAACATGCCTAATACTCTTCTTCCTCCTATTTTCTCCACAACGTGGAGGGAGTTGAGTTGAGAAAGAGTGACTGGGCCAAAGTCATCCAGTCTAAGGCAGGACTAGAACTCAGAGTCTCCTGGTTTCTAGGCCAGACCCTTAACCACTACACCAACCTGACTCTCACAATTAAATAACACCCAGATTTGTCATCTAGACCAGGGTCCCCCAACCCCTGAGCCATGGCCCACTACTGGGTCATGGCCCATTTGGAAATAGGCGAGGCAAGTGGCAGACCAGTGTGCACGCGTACATGCACAGCTCAACTTACATGAGTGGAAGGCCAGTACACATGCACATGTCCACTTGCACAAGTTGAGCTGGGCATGCATGAGTGAAGACTGAAAATATGTTTCTGTTGTGGCCCACCAGTGGTCAGTGGAGCTGGCAGCAGATTCCGACAGTGAGGAGATTGTGGGGGAACCTGGGCCAGTCCTGGAGTCTGGGGAAGAGTCTGGTGAGGGCTCTGTGTCGGAGGCAGAGAGGGGGCCACGGCCACATGCCAGTTATCAGCTGCCTTCAGTCAGACATCAGTGAAGCAGAGGAACAGCTGGAGCCCATTCCCAGTGTGTGCATGCAGAGTTGCCAGACAAAGGGAACAGTTAAGGAACAAGGGTCAACTTGGGAGTGAGGTCACAGATGGACGGTGAATGGCCCCTCCCATAGGGAATAAAAGAGGAGCTAAATGGGAGGGGTGTTTTCAGGAGACAATTAGTTCATTCCTGCATTCTTGTAAAGAATTGCGGCATCTAAAAGATATCGGCATGGCCACTCTCCAAGCCTGTTAAAGGTCAGTAATTGTGAACTATCTTGAAAGACTGTGGGAGAGGAAAGACTTTGCCGGAGAGGAACTGACTGTAAATTAAATAAAAGGGGTTTATTGGGACAAGGACTCAGCTTCGTGCTTCTGGGGAAGCCTCGGTCAGAAGAGTTTCCATCAGTTTCTAGAGCTTTTGGCTAAATTGGGAAATTGTAAGCACTTCCCAGAAGGTGGCAGTCCAAGCTACTTCGGTAACCCTCCAAGAAAGCTGCATGGGTGCACTTAGCTTCTCTTTCCCACCACCTCCAGCCCCACGAAAATCACAGAAAGGGGGCCAGTAAGACTTTCTCTGACTTTCTGCTGAGTATTTGCAGGTAGACTTGGAGCGCTTCAAGCTCACCTATTTTAATCACTTTATTCCTAACCTTCCTTGGTGGGGGTCATGGCCAATTCGAGGCAGATATCATTATTTTCCAATGATCGATTCCCCTGACCTTCCTTGGAGAGTTGCCCTCTCCTTCCATTCCACCCTGGTAGTAAAGTTGCAAGATAGACTGATGGAGCCCTGTCATGTGGCGCTGTTTCAATTTAATTTTTAAAAAAATTGAATCGATTTTATGCAGGATGTGAATCTCTAGCGAGATCACTTGTGTGTCCCTTCCCCAGTAATCCCTCCCCCTTTTTCACACAAGGGAGGAAACTACCAAAGAGGAGATGGGAGGGGGATTTACAGGAGCTTTTTTCACAATGCCAACAACCCCGCCCCACATCCCACTGTGTGGTCTCTGTGGCTGCAATGTACAGAGGAGGCCACAGAAAGAGCGCAGAAGCAGAAGGAAACCATTTAGTTCTTGGAAGAGAAGAATGAAATGGAAGAGAAGGACCAGGGGAGACATGATAGTGATAGCAATGTTCCAATATTTGAGGGGCTGCCACAGAGAGGAGGAATGGGGTCAAATTATTTTCCAAGGAACCTGAAGGCCAGAGAAGGAATAATGGAAGGAAACTGACCAAGGAGAGATTCAACCTAGAAACAAGGAGGAACTTTCTGACAGTGAGAGCAATCAACCCATGGAACAGAAGTTGCCTTCAGAGGTTGTGGGAGTTTCATCCCTGGAGATTTTCAAGAAGAGACTGGGCTGCAATCTGTCAGAAATGGTGTAGGGTCTGTTGCTTGGGAGTGGGGTTGGATTAGATGGCCTACAAGCTCCCTTCCACCTCTGTTAATTCATTTGTAACATGAATTGCTCTGAAAGAACAATGTGTTGGGACACAATCAGCCGTCCCCCATTCCCAGAGGCTACCGTGAGCTCACTTCTGTTGCAAAACTCTGTCTATTTGAGCCAAGTTGGTGCAAGATCCTTTCCTGACGGATTCTGCCTTGGGTCAGAGCTGATCCGTTCCAAACAGCCCCTCCCCCAATGAGACCTAGGGCCTGCAGCTCCAGGGTGCAGAGGGTGATTGTCCTTCAGATGTGCCCCTTAGGCATCTTGGGAGGGGTCGTCTTTCCTGGTTTCCTGAGCCCCCCTCCAATCCGAAATGGGGAAACTCACTAAGGCCAACTTGCAGCGGGAAAACTCGTTGTGGGACAATTCAACCACTCAATGTAATTATTCAAAATTAATGAATTATTTTAATTTTTGTCATTCACTTTTCATTTGGTCCCTCCTTTGACATCCCTTCTTTGATGATCCTATCCCTCCATTTCTTGATGTTATTGTAACTCTTGTCCCACAGCAAGTAGGCCGTAGCAAGTTTTCTGTGGCAAGATGGCCATAGCAAGATGGCTGTGGAAAGCTGTCCCAGCCCCCACCCCAGATCCTTGTCCTTTTGGGGGGGGTGTTAGGTTAGCACTCCCCTCATTTTTCTCTATAATGTTTATTAGAATGTTTAAACAAAAAGATGAAAATTAACACAAACTAATATGAAGTGAGGAAGAAAGAAATAGAAGAAAAAGCACAATGTGCAAGGAAGGGGGGAAAGTGTGAAGGAAAATGAGAAAAGGAAAAAAAGATACAAAGAAATGGCTTTGAATATTCTTCACAGTGGTTATAAGTACAAGTAAATTTTAACTAATGTTTCTAAAATTGCATCATATTTCTCTTCTTTCTATAAACTATCCTGTCTAATCATCAAAACCACAAATCTCTAGTTGTTGTTTTTTATGCAAACTGGAAGCTCTTTCATTTTTGATAACCTTTTCTAATCCTGTGATTAATACCTTCTTCTGCCATTCCTACATGGACATTTGCATTTCAATAGTAATTTTAAGCCACCTAAATGATTGTCTTCCCTTCTAGTCAGGGGTGTAAATTTAGCCTAGAGTGTCATCTTGGCTATTGCTCACAGGGCTGGGAATATCGGTGGCCCCTTTCTCTTGGCCCCTTCTGGGGCAAAACTGCTTTCCGCTCCTCAGAAACATTTCCCTTGCATCCCCCATGCTCTTTCCTTCTCTTCTCAAGACTCACTTTCAAGGTTTGCAGTGAGACTTTCCATCTGATATGGTTCTCATTGCACGTGTCCACTGTTCCCCATCTTGGGGTTGCTGCCCTCTCCTGCCACCGCTGCCCTCTCCAGCATGCTGGCCCCGTCCCCGCCGTGGCTGCAATGGCAGTGGCTTCGGTAGATGCTGTCTGGTGGGGAGGAGGGGCTAGGCTAGTGCAAATGCTTACCAGTGTAGACAGCTGGTGTCAGCTCCTCTCCATTAATTAATTAGGAAAGAAAGACCACGAGACTCCATGTGTGGAAATCAAGTGTACTTTTACTAATTAAGAATGATTAAAGGCAAAGCGTAGCGAAGTCTGATTATTTAGGCGCAAAAGCGATTGATATATAGAATAGCCCATTCCCCACCCCTTGGCATCATAGTCCCAGTCCAATCATAATTCTTTCAAGTGTCAGGTATGAGATAACTTCAAAAGGCATCACGAAGATGGAATGCCGGTGCCGTTAGTCCTGGCGGGAAACACGCATGCGTAGTCCGATCAGTCGGTGAACTCCAGAACCTTCCTCCAGCACAATGAGTAACCCCTCCCAAATATCATGCCCTCCCTCCCCATTTCATGGCAGCTGAAGCGACAGCAAAGCAGAAGCTGACATCCGGCCGTCCCCCGGAAAAAGGCGATCAGGCCTGGAAAACAAGAAAGCACAAACAAACAGACGAACAGCAAAACATAGAAGAGAGATGGGGGGGGAAGAGAAAATTAAGGCTTGTCAGGATAAGCAGCATAAAACTTCCGAAGTAGTCGGGGGGCACGAACATGGGACTTGTCAACCCATTCCGTATGCGAAGGAGGAAAATGTTTCCAAGCCACCAAGTATTGAATGCGATTACGCCGCCTGCGGGAGTCCAGTATTTCACGAACTTCAAAGTGCCGTTCACCATCAATCAACAAAGGAGCAGGTGGAGGATCATCAGGCGGACGTAAAGTTGAAACACGAACAGGCTTAATGAGGTTAACGTGGAACACGGGATGAACACGGTTGAGATGCTTAGGCAGCTGCAAACGAACGGAAACAGGATTGATATCTTGATAATGGGGAAAGGACCAACATACTTAGGTCCCAACTTTTTGGATTTTTGTGTGGTCTGAAGGAACTTTGTGGACAAGTAGACCAGGTCACCCTCCCTGTACTGATAAGGCTGCGTACGCTTCTTATCAGCTTGTTTCTTATGAGCGCGATGTGCAGCATCCAAAGTAGCAAGAGTTAAAGGCCAAACATGACTCAGACGCTCACTCCAGTCAGCGATGGAAGAAACTTGCGGTTGGTCACGAGGCAACTCAGGAATAGGAACAAAATCCTGACCAAAAACAACCCGGAAAGGGGTGAAACCAGTGCTGGTATGAACAGAATTGTTGTAGGCCACCTCAGCGTGCGGTAGCAAGTCAACCCAATCATCCTGCTGATAATTGATGAAACAACATAAATATTGTTCCAAAACAGAATTGGTCCTTTCACAGGCCCCATTAGTCTGAGGATGGTGGGCGGAGCTAAGGCCCTGGGCGGAGCCAATGCGCTTAAGAAATTCCTTCCAGAAAGTTGAGGTGAATTGGACACCTGTATCAGAAATAATGCGATCAGGCACTCCATGCAAACGGTAAACGTGGGAAATGAAGAGTTTAGCGAGAGCCTTAGCAGAAGGAATTTTGTGGCAAGGTATAAAATGAACTTGTTTCGAAAATAAGTCCATAACGACCCAAATGACGGTGTGCCCTTGGCTCTCGGGAAGCTCGACAATGAAGTCCATTGAAATTTCCTTCCAAGGGGCAACAGGCCGTGCCACAGACTGGAGCAGTCCTTGTGGTTTTCCAGGTGGCCTTTTAGCGGCAGCACAAACTGGACAACTAGCAACATACAGTTCAATGTCCTTTTTTAAAGAGGGCCACCAGAATTGCCTCTTGACTAGATGTAAAGTTTTGACGAAACCAAAATGACCCGCCAACTTGGAATCGTGAGCTCGTTGGAGGACGACGAGACGAAGAGAGGCGGGGACATAAAGCTTGGCTCCGATCCACGGTAAATCGTCCCTCATTGTGCACTCATCTAGATGCTTCTGGAACCAGTCATCCTGGGGAAGAGCGCGTTTGAGGTCAGAGAGAAAATCTTGAGGCACCTCCACTTTCGAGCGTGCTTGTTGGCGAGTGAACACCGGAGCCGCCAGGCTGGAAGTGGGAACAACAGGCTGAACAATGCTCAGTTTAGAGCAGTTGTATTGAGGGAGTCTGGACAAAGTGTCCGCCATGAAATTTTTCCCCCCAGGGATGTACTTGAGTGTGAAATTGAAACGGTTGAAATGTTGGGCCCACCGCATTTGTTTAGGGGATAGACGGTGCGGGGTCCTCAAACCCTCCAAATTCTTGTGGTCAGTCCACACCTCAAAAGGGTGCTTAGCGCCTTCCAGAAAATGGCGCCATGTGGTTAGGGCCCATCGCACTGCAAACGCCTCCTTCTCCCAAACGGCCCAACGTCTCTCAGTGTCTGTGAGCTTGTGGGAGGTGTAAGCGCAAGGTTGTAAGTTACCTTGGTCGTTGGCTTGCAGCAAGACGGCCCCAAAGGCGACGTCACTGGCATTAGCTTGGACTACAAAAGGCTTGTCCATGTCGGGACGCTTCAGGACCGGTTCCGCAGCAAAAAGGCGTTTCAGCTTTTCGAAAGCAGCTTGGCATTCCATGGTCCAATCCAGTGGCTTGCTAGGCTTAGGTTTAGGCCCACCTTTGGACTTCAGCAAATTTGTGATAGGAAGCGCAATCTTGGCAAAAGAAGGAATGAACTGACGGTAGAAGTTAGCAAAACCCAAAAACTTATGCAACTGTCTGCGAGTTCGGGGCGCTTCCCACTCAGTGACCGCCTTCACTTTCCCAGGGTCCATCTCAATGCTGGCGGGAGAGATGCGATACCCTAGGTAGTCAATCTTAGCCTGGTGAAATTCACACTTGGACAATTTGGCATAAAGGTCAGCGGCCCTGAGTTTTTTCAAGACAGTGCGCACTAGAGCGACGTGTTTGTCATATGTGTGAGTATAGATAAGGATATCGTCTAAATATACGATAACGCCTTTGTAAAGATGGTCATGCAAGATCTCATTAATTAATTGCATGAAAACTGCAGGCGCCCCTTGTAGGCCAAAAGGCATCACCCGGAACTGGAAGCAACCAAGAGGGCAGTTGAATGCAGTTTTCCATTCATCTCCTTCCTTTATACGGACCCTATAGTATGCTTCCCTGAGGTCCAGTTTAGTGAAAATGCGGCCCTTTCCCAATTGGGCCAACATGTCCTTCATCAATGGCAGCGGGTAGAGATTTTGGGCTGAGGTTCCATTAAGGTTTTTAAAATTAACACACAGTCTCAGGGAGCCATCTTTCTTTTCACGGAACAACACAGGAGCAGCGACTTTAGGGCGTGCAGGCTCAATGAACCCCCATTCCAAATTTTTATCGATGAATTTTCTCATCTCTTCCATCTCCCTAGGTGACATGGAATATATTTGGGGCTTTGGGAGTTTCACCCCGGGTAAAATGTCGATTGAGCAATCAGTAGGCCTGTGGGGCGGAAGTTTATCTGAAGACTTTTCACTAAAAACTCCTCTCAGGTCCTAATACACTTTCGGAATTTTTTCCTCTCCTTCAATCCTCTCCTGCCCTCTGGTGGCCAAATCAGAACTGCAGCTAACAGGCTCTGAAGAAACGCCCTCGCCTTCCGGAGGCGTTTTCGTGCGAATGCGTAACCAACCTTCCCTCCAATTTATGCGAGGGTTCCATTTACGAGGCCAAGGGAGGCCCAAAATGAGTGGCCTGTCCATCCCAGGAGCCACAATAAGAGAGATTAGTTCAGTGTGGGAGCCCATTTTCATCTCTAGGGGTTCAGTAAAGAAATGGGCGGGTCCCCCCCCTGCTATGGACCCATCTATCTGGCAAAAAACAATAGGGGTTTTCAAAGTCCTCAATTTGAGGCCCAGTTTCTCCACCATAGCAGGATTGATCATTGAGCGGGAACAGCCTGAGTCAAGGAGGGCAGGAAGGCTTTCTGACCCCCCATCGGGCGGAACTCTCAACTCTATCGGGATTAGCATGGGGCCCTTGTTTGAACTCACCCAGCGAGGTGAGGCGTCATCATCGGAGTCATCAGAGGAGCTGGTGGAGACGTCACCTTCTCCCTCCAGGGCCTGGCTGAATTGCGGGGGGGGGGTGGGGTGGAATCCACAGCGAACACGGCTTCCCTTTTCTTCTTGTCTGGGGCCTTGCTGGGTCTCCCCTCTCGCTTGGCAGGGGTCGGGGCGGTTGTTGGTAGCTTAGCGCGGCATTCTGGCGCACGATGGCCTCCCTTCCCACAACGAAAGCAGGTAAACGGTTTGGCTTTTCCAGAGGGGCCTCCCCTCCCTTCGCTTCTCACTTCGAAAGGGGTTTTGCGGTGTGGGGGGGAAGATCTCGCTGCTTTCTCTCTTTGCTTCTCCCTCTCCTCCTTTGCACAATGGAGTCTAATTAAATCCAGTTCAATGTCAGCTGCATTTTCAAACCAAATTGTGAGGCGGTTGGGAAGGTGGTGATTAACACATTGTTGATAAATATCTTCATCCAAGCTCAAAGCAAATTTATCCAAAAGAGATTTATTAACATTTGTAGGCCGCCCTTTTCCCTGAGGGGACTCAGGGCGGCTCACATAAAATCAGGGAGGGGGAATACAAACAATGACGTAGACACATATAATAAAAGTAATAAGCAACATACATTCATCATTCGGGAGGGGCGGCTATCCTTGTCCCCAGGCCTGACGGGCTAGCCAGTTCTTAAGGGCTATGCGGAAGGCCTGGACGGTGGAGAGGGTACGAATCTCCACGGGGAGCTCGTTCCAAAGGGTCGGGGCTACTACTGAGAAGGCCCTCCTCCTTGTAGTTGCCAGCCGGCACTGGCTGGCCGATGGAATACGGAGGAGGCCTAATCTATGAGATCTAATTGGTCGCAGGGAGGTAATTGGCAGAAGGCGGTCTCTCAAGTATCCAGATCCACTACCATGCAGGGCTTTATGGGTGACTAATAGCACCTTGAAGCGCATCCGGAGATCAACAGGTAGCCAGCGCAGCTCGCGGAGGATAGGTGTTATGTGGGTGAACCGAGGTGCACCCACAATCGCTCGCGCGGCCGCGTTCTGTACTAGCTGAAGTCGCCGGATGCTCTTCAAGGGCAGCCCCATGTAGAGCACATTGCAGTATTCCAGCCTAGAGGTCACAAGGGCCCGAGTGACTGTTGTGAGAGCCTCCCGATTCAGGTAGGGTCGCAACTGGCGCACCAGGCGAACCTGGGCGAATGCCCCCCTGGTCACAGCCGTCAAGTGGTGGTCAAACGATAGCTGTGGATCCAGGAGGACTCCCAAGTTGCGAACCCTCTCTGAGGGGTATAGAATTTGGTCATGTGTCATGACCTCATCTCATATTCTTATCTTCTCTGTACAAGCTAGTGAAGAAAATACAATTTTAAAAGGTTTCTGGAGATTCAAAAAAAAAAAAACCCCAGTAATAAACCAGAGCAATATCTTGTGTCATCTGTCCAGAGTATTGTATTTTCTGTTTTAACCATGGTTTTTGTGTGATTGGCCTCCCCCCAAGGGGAAAAAAAAGCTTCTAGCCCAGGTGTCTGTGGAGATTCTCACTCATCCAGGTCCTGATTGTTCCAAAGGTGCTTTTTTAAAAGGCAACTGGACTTTGTTTTTCCTTGAAAATGTTTTGCTTCTCATCCAAGAAGCTGAACTGAACTGAAGAAGCTTCTTGGATGAGAAGCGAAATGTCTTCAAGGGAAAAACAAGCCAAGTTGTCTTTTGAAAAGGCACCTTCAGAGTCTCTGGCCCAAGGTTTTTCAATCTCAGCAGCTTTAAGATGTATGGATTCCAACTCCCATGGTTCTCTAGCCAGCATGTAATGAAGTCCACACATCTTCAAGTTGCCATGGTTGAGAGACACTGGGCCAGAAATTAAAAGAAATAAAACATATGAAGAACAGTTGAAGGAACCAAGGTTGGAGACCACTGTGCTAGAGCTTACGGTATATTTGAGGCTAATTTTAACCGTGTTATTGTAAAGTAAGTAGTGTAATGGTAGTGTTATTGCAATGAAATGAGTCAATACGAAATGTTCTATCTATCTCTGTTCGTCTTTTGATTGAATTGTTTAAATTATTAAAAAGGACTAACTTTTTAAAATAAATAATAAATAACTACTAATAATATTTCTAAAATAATAAACCAGGAATGGGGTACTATTTCATAATTTCATCTACATATGTTCCTTATTTCAATTTCAGTAAGTATTTTCCATTCTAGAGATGCCATTACTGGGGTCAGTTTTGATTGTTGAGAAAATTTATTATTCCACCTTTATCGCCCTTGGCTGCTGAACAGATTATTGCAAGTTAAGGCATAAATAAATCATAAAGACCTTCCCTGCAAAATCTTATTGCAGAAGGAAAGACAAAAGTCTAGAATCTGCATGCAGCAAAGATGCCACTAATTTAAAGGAAGCCACCGTAGAGAATGTAGAGTCACTTATGTGTGAATTGGGCAGCTATATAAATGTGTTTAATAAGAATAGATAATAATTTTTTTAAAAATTAGTGCAGCATTTTGGTAGGAACCTGGTTTCCTTCTGGTTCTCTCCTTCTTGGTCCATTGGCTGATACTTCTTAGGGTTTCGTGTTTATGACTATTTGAACTGTATTGAACTGAAATGTTATGGATAGACTCAGAAATGTTATTGATGGATGCTTGCTGCAGCTTTATTTTGTTTTAAACATCCTTGTACAGGACTTCTTTTGACATGTCACGGTAAATCACTTCAGACTTCATTTGGGAAGGCAAAGCAAGGTTAAACCAAAGCAGGACCAAGTCGGATTGAGCAATATTTCTACCTCCTCTCAGCCTTCCGCTGTCAATTGTCATCCCTGCCACAAGTCTTGCATTTGAAGTACTCTCTCGGTTGCAACAAAATAAGCTTGGACAACTCTTTGGCCACATGGCCATCTGGAAGGGGAGAAGGAATCTCAGCTACATTCTTATTCATTCATTCATTCATTCATTCATTCATTCATTCATTCATTCATTCATTCATTCATTTTCTCTTTACATGCATAAATGCTTTGTGGACAGTATTTTGTCTGGGTTAATTTGCTTACATAATAGATCCTAAATAGATTTTCCGGATCCTAATTTCTACCTCTGTTGTCTAGCCATTTGTAAAACAAGCCCCATGTTTGAAAATGGTCTGTGCCTTCTTTTTCTTTTATTTTCAGTCTGTCAGTCTGTCCATTTCTGCACAGTCTAATGTTTTTTTAAAATTATTGCTTCTTCTGTAGATGGTTCCTCATTTTTCCAGTGGAGTACAAATACAATTCTTGCTACTATCAAGACATGTAATATTAAATATACATTCCTGTTCTGACCCCCTCCTCCGTCCAGTAACAAAAGCCGAGACGAGCTTAATTAGAATGTCATTTAATAACAAGACTAGAATCTCGGTGGCTGAAAGTCAAGCAAACAAACAGATAAGGACCTTGGCAGCAATTCAGACAAACCTTGGCAGCAATCCAGCCTGCCAAGTTAGTTACATTCACTTTAGTCAATGCATTGACTTCTGGAAGAAGGGCGTGTCACAAGCAGTCTTTTTTATAGTCTGGAGAGGAACCTAATGACCATCAGCTGAGCGCAATTACCCCCTGTAATTGTGTAATTGCTCCTGATGCCGAGTAGCTCTTTGATGGCGTGCATCCAGGAACAACTCACTGCTGGTTTCTGGATCACTCTCCCTTGTCTCCTCCCCACTGGTCCAAGGCTCAGGCGCCACCTGGTGGCCAACCAGTCTCTCTGTGCCCTGCTCGAGGTCGGAACCCTGTCCAGGGTCCTCCACCTCCTCCAGAGCCGACTCAGAGGGCCCCTCACTGTTGGAGTCTGGTGGCAGCTCCAACGGCTCCTGCTGGGCCACAACACATTCCCTTTCTCATATTTTTCTGGCTAACTTCTTAACAGTTATCCATCTGTCTTGCTTTGCATGTGGCTGAACTACAGAAGAGCCATCAGTCCATGGTGGTTGCCAAGACACAGGCTTTGTTTTGCCAGCTATGCAGATAATGGGATCATAGATCCAAAACATTTGGAAGACACCAGGCCAGGGTAATTGCTCTGGGGCACCCAAGCAATCCTCTGCCTTTTGCACAGACTCAACTGAAACGGCTGCTTTGTGTATTTGACAGAAAGTGGTAATAAAGCTTGGTTGAATGGCTGCTTCCATGGTAGAACCTTGTGCTGTCTCAGGAGAAGGGGTTTATTTGCTTGCACAATCGTATCCAAAGATCTTGAAGCATTGGCGTGTTTGAACTTGCTTGTTTTGTAACAGCATTTAATGGAAAAGAGAAGTGAGCCATGATGGATTTGTCTGAAATACATAGACAAGCGTGTAGGTTTCTTTCTTCATTGACCTTTCCTTCAATAGTGTCATAATTTCCCACAGGATCCAATCTGTGCCTGTCACCAGGACCAGAGGTTTAGTCTTCTGAGCTTTCGGACTCATGCTGGAGCCCATCCTCAGGGGATTTCTCTTTAGCGGAGTGTTCTCTAGAGAGACATTCCCTGAGGGTGGCCTCCAGCACGAGTCCGAAAGCTCAGGAGGCTAAACCTCTGGTCCTGGTGACCGACCCAGATTGGATCCTGCAACATTATCCTGCGACATGTAGATTCACCTTCATTCATAACAATTTCCCTTTTGATGACCCTTCCACCATTTGGGGATGCTGCAGAATAGACAAAGAGTCATTGAAACAAATCCAGTTCAAGAATGATGTGATTCCTGTTGGAGTAACAGTAACAAGAGTAGGAAGGGACATTGGAGGTCTTCTAGTCCAACCCCCTGCTTGAGCAGGAGATACAATTTCAGAGAAATGATTGTCCAGTCTATTTTTGAAAACCTCCAGTTATGGAGCAATCACAACTTCTAAAAACAATTTGTTCCACTTTTGGGAAATTTCTCCTTAATTTTAGGTTGCTTCTCTCTTTGATTAGTTTCCATCCATTGTTTTTTGTCCTGCTCTGTGGTGCTTTGGAAATTAAGTTGCCCTCCTCTTCTTTGTGGCAGCCCCTCAAATACTGGAAGACTGCTGTCATGTCCCCGCTAGTCCTTCTTTTCACTAGACTATGTGTACCCAGTTCCTGCAATTGTTCTTCATATGATTTAGCTTCTAGGCTCCTAATCATCTTTGTTGCTCTTCTCTGAACACTTTCCAAAATCTCAACTTTTTTTTTTGTATTGGGGTGACCAAAACTGGATGTAGTATTCTAAGTGTGGGCTTACTAGAGTAAAAAGACTCCTACTTCCATGCATGCAAAAAATGGGGGGGATGCCTCTCATGTGCACATGCGCACTGGGGGGGGGGTGTCACACGTTGCATTATGGGTGCAGCATGCCCACGCATGACCCACCTGCACTCCCCCCCCTTATGGCACGTGAGCCAAAAAAGGTTTTCCCATTGCTGGTATAAACTCTTGAAACATGATACTTCAAAAGGAACCTTTATTTGAGGAGAAGTGATAGCAGAACAGGGGAAGCAGATTTTAAACCCCATCCCCAATTACACAGTTAGAAATAGGGCTTTAGAGTTCCTCCCTCTCGTCCAAATGTGGATTAGCCCTTGCACAGCTGTGAAGCAGGGGTGGGTTTTGGCTGCCGCGATTGCTGGTTCGCTCAGGGATGTGCTTTGTGGGCACGGGCACTTGATGTGCACACGGGCACTTGATGCGCGCTATGCACAGTACTTTAAAAAAGCGTATGCACATGTGCAGAAGCAAAAAACAAGATGGCTCTCCCCCCTTATCTCATTCCCAAAAGTGAGAATATTGCAGGGTGCTTAGGAGCCAGGAAAAAGGTTATAAAGCACAGCTTAACCCCATGCTTCCCCCTTCCTCCATTTGAATGGCAGTATCACCTTAGGGATCTGACAGTGTGTTTGCTGCGAGGAGGCCACTTGCATAGGGTGACCAGACGTCCCGCATTTGGCGAGCAGGCACGCCTTTTCATGATTTTTCCCGCGTCCCGGGCCGTTCTTAAAAAAACAGACTTTATTTTGGCGCTCGCAGCTCCCTCGGTCCCCCGCCCATCAGCTGCTGGCAGCTATCTCGCTGGCTCATTCCGTTCTATCCTACACAAAAATCTAAGCCAGCCCAGCCTGCCACTCACTGATTGGCCTGGACTCCAGCCAATCAGTGAGCTGGCTGGACACCGCTTAGCTTAGCACGCCTGCGCGAGTCTCCATTTCATTTCGTCTTTTGTTTTTGTTGCAGCTGCTAAGGCTTAGCTTAACTGGTGAATAATGGATGGTACCGGTGGGAATCGGGAGGTGCTGGGGGGAGGAGACAGCCCTCCTCTCCTCCTTCTCCCCCTTTGCGTTTCACCTTGCGTCACAGGCCCCTGTGCTGAGCCACCATGGGCGGCAGAAGCTCCGGAAGTGAGTGGAAGTTCTCTGCGCGAGTGAAACAGCCGCCGCCGCTCACGCAGAAAACTTCCACTCAGTCACGGAGCTTCTGCCAGCGTGGTGGCACCTGTGCTGCGGTTCCCAGCGACCACGCTGTGAGTCCACGAGGCGTGGTCGCTTCCCGCCGCCCTCCCCTGCGCAGTTAACTAACTTCCACTCAGTCATGGAGCTTCTGCCGGCATGGCGGCACTTGTGCTACGGTTCCCAGCGACCACACTGCGAGTCCGCGAGGCATGGTCGCTTCCCGCCGCCCTCCCCTGCGCAGTTAACTAACTTCCACTCATCACGGAGCTTCTGCCGGCGTGGCAGCTCCTGTGCTGTGGTTCCCAGCAACCACGCCACGAGTCCATGAGGCGTGGTCGCTTCCCACCGCCCTCCACTGCGGCAACGGCTGTTCACCTCGTGCAGAGAACTTCCACTCGGTCACGGAGCTTCTGCTGCCCGTGGCGGCGCAGCACAGGGGCCGCCATGGGTGGCAGAAGCTCCGTGACCGAGTGGAAGTTCTCTGCGCGAGGTGAAACAGCCGCCGCTGCCGCCAGACTTTCCTGAGGGAGTCTTTGGGTGGGCGGCGCAGTTGCTGGTGCCAGAGGGGCAGCGTGCGTGGTGGGAAGGCGGCCGTCCAGTCTGCTGTTCCTGGCAGTGGCTGCTCCTGCTCCTCCCTCCCTTCACGCGGCCTCCTGCCTCTCTCCTGGCCAGAGCAGTGCCGCGCCCTGCCAAGAGCCACCGCTGGGCAGCTTCACGTGAGTGAGTAACTCCGGCGGTGGGAATTGGGAGGCTTCGGGTGGGCGGCGGCGCTTCCCTTGCGAAGGCTGTCCAAGAAGCGCCGCTGCCCACCCGAAGCCTCCCGATTCCCACCATCGGAGTTACTCACTCACGTGAAGCTGCCCGGCGGTGGCTCTCTTGGCAGGGCGCGGTGCTGCTCTGGCCAGGAGAGAGGCAGGAGGCCGTGTGAAGGGAGGGAGGAGCAGGAGCAGCCGCTGCCAGGAACAGCAGACTGGACGGCCGCCTTCCCACCATGCACGCCACCCCTCTGGCACCAGCGGCAGCTCCGCCCTTCTCCGGCCGCACGTCCAGTCCGGCCACTAGGCGACCTCCCTGCAGCCTCCTTGCCCGGCAAGGGGAAGGTTTGGGGCGAGGGGTCCTCCGCTTCCCCCATCCCAGCAGTGGAGCGCGGGTGCCTGGTTGCAAATGCATCTCCCTTGCCTGCGCTTGAGACCTGCAGCCGAGGCAGCGCCGACGTCGGAGGAGGGGAGGTAGCCAGCTGAGGAAAAAAGACCCCCACCCTCTTCCCCTTCGGGGGGTCTCCCCACTTACCATCGGAGCGGCGGGGCGGGGAGAGATCAGATCCAGCCACCTCCCCTGCCTGGGCGGGCGGGAGGCACAGAGGAAGGCGAGCAACAGGAGGCTCCCAGGTTGCTGCGCCTGTCGCCACCCCGCGCCCGTCTCGGTGCCTGCCTGTCAAAGCGGTAACACGGAGCAGCCAAGCACCGATTGGGGGGGACGCTGGGCAAGGGAAGGCGGGGGTGGAGGAGCCGTCTCTAGCTCTGCTGGTGCCAACTCGGCCCTCCCCACTTCAGAGAGAGAGAGGGACACCCCGTTGCCCAGTGCCCACCCTGGCGGAGAAGGCACGTGGGGCTTTGGGCTGGCGGGCACCGTGCAACAAAACCTCCCCCTCCCCCATCAGGTGGCAGGTGGGGGGGTGCGGGCACACCTATCTTGCCAGCCCTGGCATGGGCCAGCGGGGTTCTCTGTGTGTGCTATTGTGGGTCTAATGTAGCAACCACACCAGCCTCCAACTTGCAGGCTTGCCAGTCCAAGCTGAGTCCCAGCCGTGTTGCTGATCGCGGGTCAGTTTTGCCAAGGTAGTTGTGAGAATGGCATTCATAGGGAAAGCTGGCTTCACCTGTTACAGCAGTGATGGGGAAATCTTTTGGGCTCAAACATTCAGAAAATGTTTAATTTCACTCTCCTGGTGCGTGCGTGCGTGTGTGTGTGTGTGTTGCACACATACAGACATCCTTGACCAAAGAGAAACATTTCTTTTTCAAATTCATTCATTAAAAAAGAATACACTTCAATCATACGTGGTGTTAAGTGTTGCACAAAGAAACAACACAGGAAAGGAAAGAAGGGAGGGAGGGAGGAAAGGGGAAGACAGGGAAAGAGCAGAAAGACAGAGAAGGTGAAGGTAGATAGGCAGAAGGAAGGAAGAAGGAAGAAATAGGAAGGAGGGAAGGTGAAAGGATGGAAGGAGGAAGGAACAGAAGCGAAGAGGAAGAGAGAAATGGAAAGAGCAGAAAGACAGAGAAGGTAGATAGGCAAAAGAAATGAAGCTGAAAGAATGGAAGGAGGAAGGAAGAGAAAAGGAGGAAGGGAGTGAGTGAGGAAAGAAGAGAGGATGGAAGGAGAAAGGAAGGAAGAGAGGGAAAGAGCAGAAGACGGATAAGGTGAAGGTAGATAAGCAAGAGGAATGAAGGAAGAAGTGAGGTGTCTCGAGGAGGGGGAAAACATTTAGTGACCAAAGTTACAATGGCATTGAAAAAAGTGACTGATGACCCTTTTTCACACTTAGCGACCATTGCAACCATTTTTCACACTTAGCGACCATTGCAGCATCCTCATGGTCACGTGATCAAAATTTTGTTTGGCAACAGATTCGTATTTATGCTGGTTTCAGTGTCCTAGGGTGACCTTTTGACAAAATATAAAATTTTTAATCAAGGGCCCCCCCCATTAATGGTGTCCCTCTTTACCAATCTGAAAATCTGGTCACCTTAGGATTTGGTCTACCTGATTGGGAGTTATATTATCAAGCAACAAACGATGCGGATTAAGGAGTGGATATCATTAAAAAACTCTAGATTATTGAATGTAGAAGGTCATGATTTATTGTTGGGATGGCATGCTTTATTATGGTATAAGGGAACTAAAGCACATGGTTATTTTAGAAGACATTATATGTCCTGGGGTGACCTTTTGACAAAATATAAAATTTTTAATCAAGCCCCCCCCCCCCCCCCCCGTCAATGGTGTCCCTCTTTACCAATCTGAAAATCTGGTCACCTTATACTTGCACGTGAGAGATTATTGAAAAAAACAATAAAATTCTGTACTGAGGCAATGCACAAATGGAACACTACCTACATTATTGGTTAACCATCTCTCAAAAGATACCATGAACTAGAGAACCAGGTGTTAACAGGGTAGCAGAGTTGGAAAGGAGCTTGGAGGTCTTTTAGTCCAACCCCTTGTGCAAGCAGGAGACCCTACACCATTCCAGACAAGTGGCTGTCCAGTATCTTCTTGAAAACCTTCAGTGTTGAAGCATATGCCGCATGTAAAGCAAAGGTGGAAGAAGAATCTTCCGATTTCAACCCTCGGAGTGCAAGGGCTGTTCTTTACCCATCCTTGAGTGAGCAGGAAACTCTTGCAGTGTAGCGTTTGCATCCCCAAAGTTACTCCTTAGGAACGTTTCATTATTCAACATTTCATTGATTCCACTCCTTGCTGGTTGCCTGATTGAGCATCTGTCATGATTGGGTGGGAAAGGATAAGAGGGTTTTATAACTAGCTGTCACTGTGTACTGTCAGCTTAACCAGGGAAACACTGCTGGACAAAGGTGCATCGAAGAGCAACTAAAGGCCAGAGACAAGATGAAGCCAACTTGGTGGAATGGAGCTGATTGGCTGTTGCTGCCCTGAGTGTGTCTTCATTGCAATGAAAGGGATGGGTGGTTTTTGGGCCAGCTTAACAACGCAGGTATTTAGTTGGTGACTTTTGGATTGACCTTGGCACACAGCCCCAGTGGACTGCCTATTAGGATAGCTTGACCTGTATTACTACTTTGAGAGTGCTTCTTTGCTTAGAACATAGACTAATAGGGTTGGAAGGGACCTTGGAGGTCTTCTAGTCCAACCCCTGCTTGAACAGAGACCCTGTAACATTCCAGAGTAGTGGCTGTCCAGTCTCTTCTTGAAAGCCTCCACCAGTGATGGAGCACCCACAACTTCTGAAGGCAAGTTATTGATTGTTCTCACTGTCAGGAAATGTCTCCTTAATTCTTGGTTGCTTTCTCTTTTTGATTAGTTTCCATCCATTGTTTCTCCTCTTGCTTTTTGGTGCTTTGGAAAATAGTTCGATCCCTTGTCTTTGCCCCTCAAACACTTGGTTAGCCTGTCCCTTAAATGAGACTGAACAGGCTCCTGCAGAAGGAAATTCTGCACTAGGACAGGGGTTCTGTTGAATTTAATATTTTCCAGACATCCATTAACTTAAGCTCAGGGACTTACTGAATAACTTTGGACTCTTTCTTTCAGCCAACCTTCCTTGCAGGGTTGTGTTTTAGGAGTGCAGTTGAAGGAAGAACAATTATGAATAAGCATAGCTGGCTAGGAAATTTTGAAGTCCACAAGTCTTAAATTGGGCAATTTTGGAGACCCCTGTCCTAGAGGGACAAGCAACTATGAAATAATCAGATTTCTGAGACAAATGGGCTAAAAGGGAAGCCAGTGAGGAAGTGAAAAGGTTGGGCTGATCCAGGGGTGAAATGCTACCAGTTCAGACCAGTTTGCCCGAACCGGTAGTAAAAAATGCTACCGTTTCGCCTGAACCGGTAATAAAGATGCTACTGGCTTGGGCAAACAGTTTTTCTGGCGATCAGCTGTGACACATGATTTATATGACCACTGCAGGGGTGCTTGCTAGCAGGCTCTGCCCACCTGCCCAGACGTCATCATGTCTATTTTTGACACTCTGCACATGCGCAGAAGGTTCTGTGCATGCCCAGATGTGGCGCATGCACTCCCATTTGCAAACTGATAACGAAAGTAAGTAGATTTCACCCCTGGGCTGATCGTCTCCTAATTCTCACTGAAGCCAGGAGGGGATGCAAGAGTTGAAGCCCTTCAGAGGGAATTATTTAAGGAAGTGAAGGTTGTTGGTTTGCACTACAAAAGGCCTCACTGTCTCTGCACCCTCCTCCTGGTGGTGGCTCCGAAATGTAGAGAGTAAAACCACCTGATGTCACCTTCTAGTCATCCTCCTCTTGCCATAAAAGCAACTTGTCCTCAATCATGTCTAAAGAGGGTTTTCCTGCCCTTTCCAGGGCAAGCTCTCTGCCTTTGTGTTCCTCCCGCTCACCCTGTAGCAAGATCTGCCCAGCCCTCCTTTGGTCCAGCGGCTGTGGGGCTGCATGCAGACATACACACATACACAAGCACACTTACACACACACACACACAGAGAGAGAGAGAGAGAGAGAGAGAGAGAGAGAGAGAGAGAGAGAGAGAGAGAGAGAGAGAGAGAGATTGACTGGTCTTTTGCTTTTGGGCTGTGCCAGAGCTAGGGCTGGCTACCTCACTCTTCTCTTGCCAATGCTGCAGCCTGGCAGCCGTTCCCTGGGCATCAGAGCTTGGCAGATGGCAAGGGAAGTGCAGGGGGAGGGGGCTCTTTGGCTGCCTGTTCTCCTTTGCCACAGAAGAGGTGTTGGGTTCGGGGTGGGGGTGGAACACTGTCAGGGACAGGAAGTGGGAGAAACAGTTCTTTAGCTGACCCCCTTTAACACAGGATCAACTTGCTCCACCCCTAATGAGTGGGGCAGAACGAGTGCAGTCTTTCACAGCTGCCTGTCTTGTGGGAGACTGCTGGATGCCCATAAAGACAGGCATCCTGGGTTCTCCCAGACCATCCAGTGCAGCAGCTGCTCAGCCCCCGGTGTGGGGAGTTTGCCTTCTCTGTTAATATTGTTTCTTACTTTGAAAAGTAAGCCACGCAAAGCCAGACAGCCTTTAAATCTAATAAAATAAGCAAATAATACGGATGAAGTGCCGGAGCGCCTAATCTGGAGGAGGGAAATGTGTCACTATTTGAGAGAGAAAAGGGGCAGAGGGTCTTCTGCTGTCAATTCCCCAGCACCAAGGAGTTGTCTGTGGGCCAGAGAGACAACCCAGAAGTCCCACCTGCCTGCCTTCTCTCCCCTCTGCTTCGCTTCCTGAGGCCAGAGAGCTGAGTGCTGAGTGCTCATCCAGGGTGGGTTGGGATCAGCAAGTGGGTGGGAAGCTTTTCTGGCCAAGGCAAAACCTATTTTGTTATGGGAAAGATCCGGGCAAGGAGCCTGCTGGTGTTACTACCCAGCTTGCCTTGATGCTGAACACTCAAAAATCTATTCAGCCTAGGAGCCTTGAAAGAAAATTCTAAGGATAAGCGAGAGAGATGGACCCCTTGAAATCTGGAATTTCTTTTAAAAGAAATCAAGAAATAATTTTAAAAACTAGCCTTGATTCAGAATAGAATAGAATAGAATAGAATAGAATGAGCTGGAAGGACTTTGGAGGTCTTCTAGTCCAGTCCCCTGCTCAAGCAGGAGTACTTATATTCAGATATGACTCTAGACTCTTTTTAAAAACTTCCAGTGATGGAGAGCCCACGATTTCTGGAGGCAGGCTGTTCCACTGGTTAATTGTGCTCACTGTTAGGAAGATTCTCCTTAATTCCAGGTTGTTTCTCTCTTTGATTAGTTTCCAACCACTGTTTCTTGTCCTGCCCTCAGGTACTTTGGAGAATAATTTGGTCCCCTTTTCTTTGTGGCAGCCCTTCAAATACTGAAATACTACTATCATGTCATGCCTAATTCTTCTTTTCTTTAGACTGGCCAAACCCAAATCCTGCAGCCGTTCTTCATATGTTTTAATGTCCAGGCCTTTGATCATCTTAGTTGCTCTATTTATAAGCAGAGCATTTGTAAAGTTGGCCGCCACAGCAGAGGAGGCCCACCAAGTGTAGTTCCTTAGAAATTGGGACCCCCAACAACTCTTGAGTTGGAATACATGTTAGACTGTCTTTTGTACTGCAACAACTAGAGAATTATTTAGCCAGTGGATGGCAGTGTTTTTAGTGTGCCTCTATGGTTATAATCTATGGTTTCTTTATGTTCTGAGGAGATTTTCCTGTGGTAGTTGAAACGATTAAGCAGCGAGGCCTATTATGACTGTACACTGTACACTTTATTTTGATCTGTGTGGCTATGGAGCCATCCGCTACTACCAACCTGTGTGGCCATTTAATAATCCTCTGCTATAATTTACCTAGAGTAAAAAAGAACACCTTTTAACACCTTCTCTATCAGATTTGATGTAAAGCAACTCCATGAAGAGAATGTGTGGCAACAGTTTAACAAGCCCCAAACCTTCCTTCCCTCTCAATGTAAAGGTATCATTCCTTTCTTCAAATGAGGAGACTGCAGTTGCTTTGCTTGCAGGCCGTACATTAATGGGGAGGCCACCCCCAATAGCCTTTCCAGTATGGATTCCTCTTTGATAAGATCAGTGCATAACAGAATACAAGAGCTGGAAGGGACCTTGGAGGTCTTCTAGTCCTGTGATGGTGAACCTATGGCACAGGTGTCAGAGGTGGCACACAGAGCCCTCTTGGGGCTTGCGCACCATTGCCAGCTGCTCTTCTGGTTTCTGGTGCATACATGCATGCCAGCCAGCGGGTCTTCGCAGATGCTGGAGCATTTTTCATTTCATTTTCATTTTCCCTTTATTTGTATGCCGCCCTTTTCCCTGGGGGGACTCAGGGCGGCTCACAGTTCAAAAAAGGGGAGGGGGGAAGGACAAACAATGTTCCAACATGAAGACAATACAACATATTAAAAAGAAAACACAACAGTCACACAATTCGAGTGGGGTTAGAATCTTAACCCAGAAGCTGAGTTCAATGTAGAGATATTTTAGACTGTGATTGTCCAAAAGTTATACCACGTATGGTCTTTGGGAAGTCGGGGGGAGGGAAGGGAGGTGGGGATTTAGGGGGAGGGGGGAGGGGGGAAATACAATATGTGTTAAATTCCATGATTGTATTTGTATACTGTGGCTTTTCAATGTTAGTGCGAAAATAGAACAAACCGAATATACTGGAAGGTAATAGAAATATACCGAAGGAAAGAGTCGAGTGAAAGAAGAAGGAGGGTGGAGAGGGTGAGAGAGAGGAGGAGGAGAAGGGAGGGAGGGAATGGATTAGAGGGAGTGATAGGGTTAGGGTTAGAAAGAAGGGGAGGGGAAGTAGGCGTAGAGGGGTGTGTGAGAAGGAAGAATGAAAGTTGGAGGGGGTTGAAAGAGGGTGTATGGTGGGCCAAGGTGGTATATTGGGTTTGTATTGTAGAGGGCATTTTCTATATAAGTGAGGGCCGTGTTTATTACTCAATGTTATATGCCCTGATTAAGCACAGTGAATATGTGATTGTATAGAATGAAAACATAATAATATATATATAGAGAGAGAATCTTAACCCCAGGCCAGCCGGGACAGCCAGATCTTTAAAGCGGCGCGGAAGGATTGGAGGGTGGTGAGGGTCTGAATCTCCACGGGGAGTTCGTTCCAGAGGGTCGGAGCAGCCACCGAGAAGGCTCTCCTCCGGGTAGTTGCCAGTCTACACTGGCTGGATGATGGAATTCGGAGGAGGCCTAATCTATGCGATCGTATCGGTCTAGTGGAGGTAATCGGCAGTAGGCGGTCTCTCAAGTACCCAGGTTCAATACCATGAAGGGCTTTGTAGGTGATAAGTAGCACCTTGAAGCGCACCCGGAGATCAACAGGCAGCCAGTGCAGCTCGCAGAGGATAGGTGTTACGTGGGTGAAGCGAGGTGCACCCACGATCGCTCGCGCGGCCGCATTCTGGACTAGCTGAAGTCGCCGAATGCTCTTCAAGGGCAGCCCCATGTAGAGCACATTGCAGTATTGTAGCATGCTAGAAAACAGTCTGAAAAATGATCTGAAAACAGCCTGAAAAAGGCCCCCAAACAGACCAAAAAACAGACTGAAAAATAGCCAAAAACCAGGCCGTTTTTCAAGCTGTTTTCCAGGACATTTTTGGAGTCACTTTTTGTTGGTTTTTGGGCCCAAAACCCAAAATACAGCCTGAATATGGACCGAAAAATGACCAAAAACAACCCAAATGCACACAGTGGCCAGCTGGTGTTCAGGTTTCGGGTGCTGTAGCACGCGCGCGCGCGCGCACACACACACACACACACACACACACATGCATGTATGTTTGGGACTCGGTGCTGAAACAGTTTGCCATCACTGTTCTAGTCCAACCTCCTGCTCAAGCAGGAACCCTAGACACCCATTTCAGACAATCTCTTCTTAAAAACATCTAGTGTTGGAGCATCTACAACTTCTGGTAGCAATCTGTTCAACTGGCTAATTGTTCTCACTGTTAGGGAGTTTCTCCTTCATTCCAGGTTGCTTCTCTCCTTGATTAGTTTTCATCTGTTGTTTCTTGTCTTGCCTTCTGATGGTTTGGAAATTAGGTTGACTCACTCTTCTTTGGGGCAACCCATTGGTTATTGGAAGACTGCCTACCCCTACTCCTTCTTTCACTAGGCTAGACATGCCCAGTTCCTGCAACCGTTCTTCAAAAGTCTTAGCCTCCAATCCCCTAATCCTCTTTGTTGCTCTTCTCTGCACTTTTTCCATAGTCTCAACATCTTTTTATATCATGACAACCAATAGATGCAGTATTCCAAGTGTGGTCTTACCAAGCCATTCTGAAGTGGTATTAACACTTTAATACCACTTAAAAAAAGTGGGCTACTCTGATGTTACAGAATCCTTGAGTACCTTTTACAATGGAGGCCTTTTGGAAAAGTGTAAGAACATGACTTGCTTGGGAAGCACAGAGAAGTATGCAACTGTAGGGTAGGTTAGCTCCCCAAAAGCTCTACCCTGATTTTTTAATATTTTTTTAACATTGAATTATTTTAACCATCCTTGACTCTTTTTAATTCTCATCCTGTTTTTATGAGGAAGAAGAACAGTTTCAAAATTTGATAAATAACTAAAATAAGTTGCTGATAGGAGCGAAGGGCATTTTTATTTTGGCAGAGCTGGTGATGAGACATAAAAATCTGATGGAACTTCAGTTGTACCATTATCTTGGTGTTTTCGATCATACCCCGAGACAGCCTTGAGAGTGATGTTGAAAAGAGCCTGGAAGGAGGCCCAGAGACGCCTAAGGGAGAAGAGGACGAATCTGTCGAGGAAGGAGAGCTTTTCTGCAGCTGAAGGCAAAGGTGCTCCATG
>NW_028261394.1:17625963-17665963 GCF_051295495.1 Thamnophis sirtalis | reverse complement strand
GGTGACATCCAGTCAACGTAGGAAACTAGGTAATGGATAGGCAGCAAGCAGGACCTTCCTGGAGACGCCTGTCTCCTCTTGATTTTTATCAGTGCACCAGGGAGTGTTTTTTAGAGGGGGATAAGTTATGGGATGTGGGTTTAAGCCTTAATGAGAATTAGAAGATTAAATGAGGAGGCTTTGCAATGCAAATGCTCTTTTTTTAAAGCCCAAATCCCTCATTTTTTGGAATGCTACGGCCTCATAAAAAATGTCAATGGCTTATGAATTAGGCCATTAGCATGCAATTTGTGCTGCTGGTGCTATGCAGTCAGGAGCGGTGCTGCTGCTGCTGCCTCTACATTTTCCAAATGATTTTGCTGAGGATTTGGAGACTGTCCTCAAAGGCTTAATCAGCATCCTTGACTTTGGAAGTGGAGGCTAGAGAGAAGGTTGCACAGGTTTAGGATTTGCAGCGAGAATGCCACGATCTCCCTTTGGTCTACCTACCCTTCTTAGAGCAAACCCTCGTTTCTGTGGGTCTGGAGTAATTGGTGCCAGCTCGGAAACTCACAGAAGAATGCTTTGGAAGGCAAGAAACATGAAACAGGTTAACAGAGTTGGAAGGGACCTCGGAGGTCTTCTAGTCCAACCCACTGCTCAAGTATTACATATTCGTCATTACTTCCATAAAGAAGGAGAAAAAAGTAACCTAAGGACCAGAACAAAATGTTACACTGTTGAAATGTTCCAGTTTAATATTTTATCCATCCAGTTTTGCTGATTTCCAGAATGCTTCGTTTAATTCCCTGTCCATTTTCTGTTCGACTCAACCGTGCCAGCTTTTGACACATCACGGCCATTAGCATCCTCAATCTACAACGGACTCTTTTGGGGAGACGCCCGAGGGGGTCCCTCATTCACAAATCCTTGAATTTCTCCACTGTGCTGAATCGATCCCCTGCCTGACACGGGAAAGTCAAGGCAAAAATTTTAAGGAATACAGACAAGTCTACAGAAAAACAGAGTTGGAAAGGATCTTGGCGGTCATCTAGTCCAACCCCCACCTCAACCAGAGATCCTATACTAGTGATGGCTAACCTTTTTGTCCTCGCGGGCACATACCCATAATTCAATGCGCACACAACACCCATCCTGCGCGCCCTGCCCCCTGCGCATGTGTGTGCCTCTCATGTTTGGTTTTGGGCCTAGCAGGTCTTCCTGAAGCCTCCTGGCATCAAAAATGGAGTGTGTGGGGGGAGCACCCCATGCTCCCCCCTTCCTCCATGCATGTGCGCGCATCTCCCGCATGTGCAGCAAAGACCCAAAAAATCAGCTGATTGGTGGGAGGCATGCGTGCATCATTCACCATTACAGCCCTATACCATTAACAAGGTCGCCTTAACAAGGTTGCCTCCATATTTTCTGCAGATTAGTGGGAAGAGATTACAAGTATGTTGCTGAGTGACAACTGAAAATATTAATGCCCTTCTTTTCTGTTTGTAATTCAATCAATCCACCAGAATAGAGCTGGAAGGGACCTTGGAGGTCTTCTAGTCCAACCCTCTGCTCAAGCAGGACACTCTATACAATTTCAGATAAGTGGCTGTCCAGTCTCTTCTTAAAAACCGCCAGTGATGGGGCACCCACAACCTCTGGAGGCAGGTTCTCACATATAAGCCTTCCTGTGTGCGGCCTCGGAAAATCCATCTCAAACCATTCGGTTCTTAGATAGCGTTAATGATCATCATCTTCATTTAATAACCCCATAATCCTTTGTGGAGTGGAGTCTGGGCAACTGAATGGAGCTCACAGAGTGTTTTTATGGCCGGATGCCCTTCCTGTTGCCAATGTGGAGTTTTGTTCATCAGATCTATTCTCATACTAATTATGATCTTTAAAGCGCTCCATGGCTTAGGCCCAGGGTACCTACGAGACCACCTACTGCCACCGGTAGCCTCCCACCATCCAGTGCGATCCCACAGGGTTGGCCTCCTCAGGGTGCCGTCAGCCAGACAGTGTCGGCTAGTGACTCCCAGGGAAGAGCCTTCTCTGTGGGAGTGCCTTCCCTCCGGAATTAGCTGCCCCCGGAGCTTCATATAATCCCCGACCTCCAGTCCTTCCGACGCGCCCTAAAAAGTTGGCTTTTCCAGCAAGCCGGCCTGGCCTGAACAAAATAAAATAAATTATTGATCATTGTTAATTTTAATTTGATTTTTTTAAAAAAATGTTATTGTCAATTCTAATTGGGTTTGTTTGGGATATTCTATTTAATTTTTTTTAACTTTTGTATTATGTGTTTCTTTTAATGTTGTACGCCGCCCTGAGTCCTTGGGAGAAGGGCGGCATATAAATCTAATAAACCTAAACCTATTGTGCCCAGAGAGAGAAATATCAGCCTTTACCTAAGATTGAACACACAGCCTTCTGATTGTGAGGCAAGAGCTCCACCTCAAGGCCACAACACCACTCCAATGATGACCTCCCCAAACTGGTGTCTCCATTACTTGTCCACTCCACTCCCTTATGAAAGGATTGTTCTGACCGAGGCTTCCCGAGAGCCTGAAGCAAACCCCTTGTCCCAACAAAAACCTCTTTTACTAATTGACTCTGAATTCTCCTCATTTGCATCCAGCAAAGTCTTTCAAGGGAGGATTTGCAGTCACAGACCTTATCTGGCTTGGAGAGCTGCCAGGCCGATATCTGCAGAACTTGGCAAGGAGCTTCAGAGAGTCATGAACCAATTAAGGGAACTAATTGTCTCCTGCAAACTCCACTCCCCTTTCGCTCCTCTTTTATTCCCTATGGGAGGGGCCATTCATTATCCACCTGTGTCCTTACTCCCAAGTTGATCCCTGTTCTTTAGCTTTTCCTTTCATCCAGCAACTCTGTGCATGCGCACACTGGGAACAGGCTCCAGTTGTTCGTCTTCCTCACTGATGTCTGACTCTGAGGGCAGCTGATAACTGGCATAAGGCTCTGGCCCCCTCTCTGCCTCTGACACTCATCAAAGCCTTCCCCAGACTCCAGGACTGGCTCATGTTCCTCCCCAATCTCCTCACTGTCCAAATCTTCTGCCAGCTCTGCTGGCCACTGGCAGGCCACAGCAAGAATAGGAGAGTTGGGGCAATATGTTCCAAAGGGAAGGAGCCACAGCAGAGAAGGCTCTCATCCTGGAGTCCTCTAGCTGGCAAAATCAGGCAGACGGGACCGACTATAGGCATCCTCTGCCAGCATGAGTGGGATGGGCCAATCCCAGTGGGGTGAGATGGTCCCTCAAGTAACCTGGACCCATGCCATGAAGGGCTTTAAAGGTGATTACCAACATTTAGAACACATAATGGTTCAGTAGAGCATTGGTAAACAATATAAAATTGAGGATGGGGCTGCAACAGGCATGGAACAAAAGGAAAATTATCTACAACTAAGCGGTGTGTTGGGATGCGGTGGCTCAGTGACTAAGACACTGAGCTTGTTGATTAGAAAGGTTGGCAGTTTGGTGGTTCGAATCCCTAGCATTGCGTAACGGAGTGAGCGCCTGTTACTTGTCCCAGCTTCTGCCAACCTAGCAGTTCGAAAGCACTTAAAAATGCAAGTAGAAAAATAAGAACTACCTTTGGTGGGAAGGTAACAGCCAGGGGTGAAATTCTGTAGCTTCTGACAAGTTCTGGAGAAATGGTAGCGGAATTTTGAGTAGTTCAGAGAACTGGCAAATACCACCTCTGGCTCGCCCTAGAGTGGGGTGGGAATGGAGATTTTGCAGTATCCTTCCCCTGGAGTGGAGAGGGAATGGAGATTTCACAGTATCCTTCCCCTGGAGTGGAGAGGGAATGGAGATTTTGCAGTATCCTTCCTCTGGAGTGGAGAAGGAATGGGGATTTTGCAGTATCCTTCCCCTGGAGTGGAGAAGGAATGGGGATTTTGCAGTATCCTTCCCCTGCCATGCCCACCAAGCCATGCCCACAGAACTGGTAGTAAATTTGAATTTCACCACAATTTCACCTTCGGCGTTGAGTTATGCCGGCCACATGACTACAGAGAAGTCTTCGGACAGCGCTGGCTCTTCGGCTTTGAAATGGAGATGAGTACCGCCCCATAGATTTGGGAACGACTAGCACTTATGTGCAAGGGGAACCTTTACCTTTACCTAAACGGTGTGTCTTTCTGTATGTGTACAGGAATAAAACACAACTTCCCTAACAGTGGTCATGTGTGTTACAACAATCAGAAGGAGAGAAGATTTTTGCATGATCCTGGTGTCAACTTTAAAAATGACCCAAACACAAATACCTGGCAGCCATCTATTGATGCCACTTTGCTTCTGCCAATGTCTTTGCAGGCATGTGAGCTAAGAATTAAAAATGTGCTGGAGCTGGATGCAACAAAAAGAAATCCTCATTTCCTCTCCTTTTTCAGGTCACTGAGTTATTTTAAATCCTTGGATCCATTTAGTAATTTGCCATCTGGGAAGCTTTTAGAAACACCGATGAATAAAGAGCCAGTGATTTCCCTGGAAAATAATAATACAGTGAGTTTCAGCTTTGTTTTAGTTCAGGGCAGACTGCAGTGGCTGGAAAGGCTAAATGATTTTTTTATTAGTCATAGAGAAAAATCAAATTTGTGCTGCGGTCTCCATCAGTCTTGTGGAGGCCTCTGATACGATCTTTTATTGGCTGCACTAATGAATGCTGATGTCCCTTTCTTAAGTCTTCAGGAATTCACACCCAATTCCTTGTAGCTCAAAGCTAGTGACCTGGTTCCCTTTCTAAACTACAAAACAAAACTATGTTATAACTAATGAAGCTTATTGGATAAGAAGCGAAATGATAGGCTCAATATCCAGAAGGATCTTGACAGACTTGAACGCTGGGCCCTATCTAACAAAATTAAATTCAATGTAGAGAAAAGTAAAGTCCTACATTACAAAAAACCCAAAAGGAAACCAGGCTTAATAGCAGTGACTGTGAGAGGGATCTTGGAATTCTAGTGAACAACAAGCTAAATATGAGCCAGCAGTGTGCAGCGGCAACCAAAAAAGCCGATGCAATCCTAAACTGATTCAGCAGAGGGATACAATCAAGAGCAAGGGAGGCACTAATACCACTCTATGAAGCCTTAGTAAGACCACCCCTAAAATCCTGCATCCAGTTTTGGTCACCACACTATAAAAAAGATAGTGAGACTCTAGAAAAAGTGCAGAGAAGAGCAACCAGGAAACTTGTTGATTTCAAGCCACTTAGCTCTCATCAGCTAGCCATATATATAACTTCCTGTGTTCACCTTAACAGGGAAGTGGCTGCTTTAACAGGCTAATTCCATTTATATAGTGTTACATTTTTGCTGATAAATAAATGAAGGGAGACTAGTATAGATCTATTTCAAACCATTTAGCTCTCTTCAACTAGCCATACCTTTGCTGGGATTCGAACTTGGGTTGCTTACATGTGAGCAATGATTGTTTGCCCATGTATTATTGTGGTTGAAGCTGAAAAAGTTGTTGACAGGCAAGACGTTGGAGCAGACAATTTTGTGTACTATGCTTAGAACAAATGAATTGCTCAATAATAAATCATCTGACAAACATACAAAATAAAAATGAACACTTTCTAAATTCTCAGAAACAAGAAAGTTGAGTTAACATCACTAGTTATATGGATACATCAAAGGTGTTTGTTCTTTCAGAAATATAACTTCTCTTGACCAGCAAAGAAAAAGGGATGAAAGTAGAAGATTAGTTAACTGGGCAACTCCAAAATGGATGAAATAGAGACAAAAGAGAGCATGCGGTCTTTGAGCAACAAGGAACCTGAGATTGTCCTTGATGTAGTGGGACAATGAAAAGATCTGCTGGTTCTGATGGGTCCTTGACGCCCCCTCAGCATTTGAGAAATGGAGCAATTTTGGAGGTAGCAATCTATTTGCTTCCAGGGGAGTAGCTGATGGCTTTCCTTTACTACCTGCTCTCTTCATTATCTCTCACCACACTAACCCAGCACGTGTCAAATGCCCAAACTTAATGTTCTTTAACCAACACTACCATGACCTGAATTTAACTCAAGTGTTCAAGCAATCTAGTCTGATTTTTTTTTTTTTTTTGCTTTCAACTAATTGTGGAATAAAGGTTGGAAGAGCTGCATTTACCTCTGCAATGAACTCATAACTCTACGCGTTTCATGTTACTGGTCAACGTGGTTTTAATTCTGCAGGGGAAGTTTAGGGGTGAAGGTGAGTTTCCCTTGTTTAGAGAAACAAGATTGCTTTGAGAAGAGCCTCCACCAGGGTTGGAGCCAAATGCATTTCTGCTCCAGAGTTGAATGTTAGTTTTAGTTTTAGTTTTATTGAATTTGTATGCCGCCCTATTCCCGAGAGACTCAGGGCGGCTCAATGTAGGGGTGGGTGGCTCCCAACATTACCGCTGGTCGGTGTGCACAAAATTTTTGTGCTCACTCACTTCGCTCATGCGCACACACCTGTGCACATTTGCACAAAAATAGGTCTATGCATCTGCAAAATGTTAAAAAAGGAAAAATAAATAATTTTGTGCAATTACAATTGTTCTGCCTTGCGCAGAACCGAAAATCAAGATGGTGGCTATGTAGGAGAACTGGTTTAGGGGTGTGGCAGGCCTAGGTTGCTGCCGGTTCCAGTGACCCGTGCTGCCACATCACTACTGGTTCAGCTGAACCGGTCCAAACTGGTAGGAACCCACCTCTGGTTGGACATGTCGAGGAGCATGGAGGATTTATTTTTATTTTATTTTTAAAATAAAGTACTTGAAAGTATCAACACGATCCACCTAATGCCTTTTATTCAGTTTGGAGAATCAGAAGAAAATTGGTCTTCCCCTCATTCAGGGATTCCTGCCAGTTCTAACCTCTTCTATAGAAGAGGTTCCACAAATCTACAGTGCTGTTTAGAATCGGTTCCAGCTCCCTCCCCCTGCCCATCCGCACATCATCAAGTTGAAGAGCGAGAGGAGGAATTCTGGGAGTTGAAGTCCACAAGTCTTAAAGCTGTCAAGTTTGAACACACCTGGTTTTTTTTCTAAAGTGTTAGGGGTGCAAGGGTCTTGTAACTTGACAGCTTTAAGACTTGCGTGAGCCAACATTTTGGTTGCTAAGCAAGAGCGTTGTTAAGTGAGTTTCACCACATTTTACAAGTTGTCCACGCCCACCCATTCA
Source organism: Thamnophis sirtalis (assembly GCF_051295495.1). NCBI lineage: Eukaryota > Metazoa > Chordata > Lepidosauria > Squamata > Natricidae > Thamnophis > Thamnophis sirtalis. The sequence continues at coordinate 17,658,803 of NW_028261394.1, read as the reverse complement.
CATGACTGCCAAGCCACTCTTACTCGGTCACATGGCTGGCAAGCATTCCCACCTGGTCAGATGGCCAACAAGCCACTCCCACCCGTCACATAGTGAGCAAGCCACTCCCACAAAGCAGGCCACACCTATAGAAGAGGTTCTAAAAAATTTTGAAACCCACCACTACCCCCATTACACCAGTTTCATTTTAAGGTGAGACATTTGTTCACTATTTGTGGTTAGGACAGACCCAAATTATATTTTCTAGGTACTGTAAAGTGAATGAAGAAAGGAATTTAGGAGTTGGATCTCCATAATAATAATGTCAGGATTGGATAACATCATATATGGCCATGATGGCGAACTTATAGCAAGTGTGCCAGGGGTGGCATGCAGAGCCCTCTCTGTGGATACATGTGCCATTGGCAGCTGCTGTTTTGGTTTCCAGTGCGCACATGTGGGCCAGCCAACTGTTCTTCATGGCGGGCAGAGTGCCAGAAAACAGCCTGAAAATGGCCTGAAAAACGCCCTGAAAATGTCTGAAAAACTCCCACACCCTTCCAAGGGTGTTCACCCCAAATTGTATAGCTAAAAGTCCGTAGAGATTCTCAGTCATCCAGGTCACGGTTGACCCCCAGGTGCTTTTTCAGGAGGCAACTGGACTTTCTAGTTTTTTTTCTTTTGAAGATGTTTCCCTTCTCATCCAGGAAGCTTCTTCAGCTCTGATGGGATAGTGGGGAATGGAAGGATTTATATTCCTTGCAGACAGAGCTGGTCGTTTGCGTCCTTTTAGAGGGTCATTGAAGCACTTGGAGATTTATATGTGTCCTCGGGGTCACCTGAGTTAGTGCTGCTGGTTCCTGTAGTCTGCAATTTCTTTTCCTCTGGAAATCCATTCTTACTCCTGCACAGTTCCAAGGGTGTTCATCCCAAATTGCATAACTAAAAGTCTGTAGAGATTCTCTGACATCCAGATCATGGTTATCTCAAAGGTGCTTTTTCAGGTGGCGACTGGACTTCCTGTTCTTTTTTTAATTGTAGTTAGTTGCGATCCATTCCCCCACTCCTTTTTCCAAGTCCACAGTGTAAAGAAATGAAATCTTGAAAAAGCAACTATTTGGTGACCATTTCTAAACTTACCATTATCCATAGAAAACTCAAGCCTGGCAAACGATTCTTTTTGTGTGTGTAATGGTGATTCTTCCCAGTAGTTAAATCATTGTTAGTGTCTTTCCCACTTCTTTGTTTCCCCTGGGTTGTTTAATTATTGCTGAATGACTGATACTGTTGAGGAATTTGCCAGGGTTAGGAAGTAATTAGTATTTCTATCTATCTCAATGAAAGAAGCTATTACTATTAATTAATATCCATACAAGGGAGCCAAAGACATTTTTTAAAAGTCTACAATGGAGATATCTCCAGGGCCCACATTTACTTCAAGAGTTTCTTTGACAGGTACCCATCTATTATTTTAACAAGCTGAGATACTTTGCATCTCCAGACGCAGGAGGTCAATTCGTCATGGCTGTCAAATTTTTTGATAACTAAAGTGTCCGTATTAATAACTAAAAATTGAGAAAAAGATAAAGTATCGTGAGAGGTGAGATGGCTTCCGCCTGGGGTCATCACACTGGCAAATGCCAAACAGCAGCAAGCTGGTTATTGCTCACAGAAAAGAGGGGAAAATGATATACTGAAATAGTAATTTGTTGGTGATGTACAGTACTGTGTGTTTGTAAAATTATGATATACATGTTATTTGTGATATTTTTATTATCATCATCCGGACTCTACTAAATGTTGGCATCTAGCTGACGTTGGCTGATCTTTAAAAACCGAAGTGGCTTCAAACCTGGTTAATAGTTGGATAAGAGATCAGCAGTAAAAGGCCAGAGTGATAGTCTAGATTTAACAGAATAACAGAGGGTCCAACCCTCTGCTCAAGGAAACCCTTTCAGAGAAGTGGCTGTCCAGTCTCTTCTTAAAAGCTTCCAGTGATGGAGCAACCACAATTTCTGAAGGCAAGTTGTTCCATTGGTTGGTCTCACTGTCAGGAAGTTTCTCCTTTGTTCTAGGTTGCTTCTCTCCTTGATTAGTTTCCATCCATTTCTTCTTGTTCTGCGTTCGGGTGCTTTGGAGAATAGGTTGACCCCCTCATCTTTTTGGCAGCTCTTCAAATATTGGAAAACTGCTATAGTGCCCCCTTTAGCCTTCCTTTTCACTAGACTAGACATAGCCAATTCCTGCAACTGTTCTTCATATGTTTTGAAAGTCAAAAGGACATCCTGTGAAAAAGCAGAGGAAAGCAGTCCTATAATATTCCCAAGAATAGTAAGGCAAAAGATAAAATAATAGACCAAACACCAAAACAGGTTTAAAACTCACAGAGATGAAAAGTTACTTATATACAGTTAAAGATAAAGGTTCCCAGTAGTAGAATTCAAGCACTGATGGCTTCATGGACATGGTCATATCTTCATTGTTTTCTGGCCAATGACGTAGACATTGCCTTTTGCAAGGATGTTTCCTCAGAGTCTTAGACTAATTTATAGACCTGGGACTTCCCATCTAACTACTAACCAGATCTGACCCTACTTAGCTTTTTGAAGATTTATTTATTTGTTTGTTTATTTATTTATTTTATCAAGCATGTATTAGATAACAGATATAAGTATGAACATGATGATGAATACATGAAATGGATACAAATAAAAGGGAACATTAGGACAGGGACGGTAGGCACATTGGTGCAATTTTGCACACCCCTTAAAGACATCTTAGGAAAGGGGTGAGGTCTACGGTAGACAGTCTAAGGTTAAGGTTTTGGGGGTTTGGGGAAGAAACCACAGAGTCAGGTAGAGCATTCCAGGTGTTGACCTCTCTGTTGCTGAAGTCGTATTTTCTGCAATCGAGTTTGGAGTGGTTTACCTTGAGTTTGTGATCTCGTGTATTGTTGCAGTTGAAGCTGAAGTAGTCATTGACAGGTAGGACATTGTAGCAGATAATTTTATATTCTATGCTTAAATTAGCCAAAACCATCTAGTGCTCCATTCCATAACAAATACACTCAAAAATAATCAGCCACGGAGTAGGAAGAAGCTTCACAGAGCTGAGTCAACCAAGAAGTCTCCCAGTTTTGTTCCCACCAGACTAATATAAGTTAATGGGAGACCGAGCTTTGAGTTTAGGCAGATTCATTTAAATTGGGGTTGGCAAAACTACAGATAACCAGGCTAGCATAAAATTAGTCTTCCTGTTTTCATTTGTTACCCTCCTTTAACTGCATTGCATGTCCTCTGAAGCATCCAAGCGGTTTTTTAAAGGTGGCCCCATGTAGCAAAGATGATATGATTGCAATGCAAAGATTAAGAGGTGTGCGCGCAACTATGGCCCAGTTAGTTTTCTCAAAATAGAAAATTGAAGTGGTGAAACCTTTCAAAGTAGTGAGGTATTTGCAGAAAAGTTTGCTGATAAACTCCCCTTTAACTCTTGCACGTATTTATGCATTGAGAGCATCTCTGAATTCTGTGCGGGCAGAGTGCTTACAAGATGCCGCTTTCAACTCTGGGAAGAAGCCCTTTCCTCCTACATGCCACCACAAATGGCCATCTGCCATGGTGGTGTGAGAAGATAGAATAACCAAACTGGAAGGGACCTTGGAGGACTTCTAATCAAAGATCCTATAACAGTGAGGGTGAACTTTTTTGGCACCGAGTGCTGAAAAAGGAGCATGCACATGCACATCTGGCACCGAGTGCTGGAAAGAGAGCACTGCACGCACATGATCATCTGGACCGCAACCAGGAAGAGGAGTTGCCCAAGGGGAAACGGAAGGCCAGCTCTTCTGGTTTCCAGAGCTGCCACACGCACAAAGGCCAGCTGACTGTTGTATGCTCATGCGCGCCAGAAACCCAGAAGAGGAATGGGCTACACCGTGCAGGCTAGGTGACATGGCGCCACATGCCACTTTGGGCACGTGTGCCATAGGTTCACGATCACGGCCCTAGATGATTTCAGACAAATGGCTGTCCAATCTCTTCTTAAATATCTCTAGTGATGGAGCAAACACAACCTCTGGAGGGAAGTTGTTCCTCCGATTAATTATTCTCAGCATCAAGGGAATTTCTCCTTAGTTCTAGGTTGCTTCTCATCTTAGTAAGTTTCCATCCATTATTTCTTGTTCTCCCCTTGGGTGCTTTGGAGAATAGGTTGATCCCCCCCTCCCTTCCCTGTGACAGCTGCTCGAATATTGGAAGACTGCTATTATGTCACTCCTAGTTCTTCTCTTCATAAGACTAGACATACCCGATCAGCAGTGCCTTTAAAATACATTCTCAAGTCTGATGCTGTTCAAATTATGCTTAAACATCGTCCGGTGGATGTCACAAAAAAAGAAGAAGCCCTCAAAAAGTTTACTTTTCAAATTAATACCTAAAATAGTGACTATTAGGTTTTAAAAAATTGATTTCAGTCCCAGGACAGACCAAGGCTTATTAAAGAAGAAGTGAAATGACAGAAAAACACTTTGCTGCATGTTTTACTTTTCTTTTTAAAAATGTGTTTTGGTCCAGTTTCTGTGTCCCTTTACCAAATATGAGGCTTTTTTTTGTTCCCACTTAGCCCAATGATCTTTACAGATCTTTACAGATTAATAGTTACAAGGTAGGTCACCTAGTCCAACCCCCACACCACCCAAGGAGGAGACCCTATACCATTTCTGACAAATGGCAGTCCGGTCTCTTCTTGAAAACTTCCAATGATGAAGCTCCTACAACTTCCAAAGGCAATTTCTGTTCCATAGGTTGATTGTTCTCACTATCAGAAAGTTCCTTGTTTCTAGGTTGAATCTCTTCTTGGTAAGTTTCCATCCATTGTTCCTTGACTGGCCTTCAGGTGCCTTGGCAAATAACTTGACCCCCTCCTCTCTGTGGCAGCCCCTCAAATATTGGAAGACTGCTATCCTGTCTCCCCTGGTCCTTCTCTTCACTAGACTAGCCATGCCCAATTTCTGCAACTGTTCATCATATGTTTTAGCCTCCAGTCCCCTCATTATCCTGGTTGCTCTTCTCTGCATTTTTTTCTAGTCTCAATGTCTTTTTTTATGGTGTGGTGACCAAAACTGGATGCAATATTCTAGGTGTGGCCTTACTAAGGCTTTATAGGGTGGTATTAGTACCTCAGCAAGGAGAGATTCAACCTAGAAATAAGGAGGAACTTTCTGACAGTGAGAACAATCAACCAATGGAATAGAAGATGCTTTCAGAAGTTGTGGGGGCTTCATCACTTGAGACTTTCAAGAAGAGAACAATCAACCAGTTTCCTGGAGTTGGGGTTGCTCCATCACTGGAGGCTTTCAAGAAGAGACTGGACAACCATATGTCAGAAATGGTGTAGGGTCTCCTGCTTGAGCAGTGGGTTTGACTAGATGCCCTATAAGGTCCCTTCCAACTCTGTTAATCTGTTAAAATGTGATATTGATTGTATCCCTCTGTTAATGGAATTTAGGATTGCATTGGCTTTTTTGGCTGCCATTGCACACTGTTGCCTCATCTTTAATTGGTTGTCCACTAAGTCTCCAAGATCCCCCTCACAATCACTGCTATTAAGCCTGCTTTCACCCAGTGTATATGTGTCCTTTTGGTTTTTCTTGCCTAAGTGTAAAACTTTATTTTTCTCTACAATGAATGGGTTTTCCTTTGCACTTGCCTAAACGTAACCCCTCTTTTGCAAACGTTTTCCCCCACCCCAAGGGCGATACTTACCTGCAGATGGCTGTCACCAAGAAGGATACGCTTTTGTCAGCCTTTCCTCCAATTTATAGATTTGCTTCTAAGAACCTATGAATATTAAAAAAAAAACTTTTCAGCTCACATAGCAGATGGAAAAGGGTGCATTGGTTTGCAAAGGAGAAATTTCTCTCTCCTCTTTCTGAACCTGTTGTTCATGCAGCATTTGTTGTGAAAAGCCGAATGTGGGTGTCCTTGTGAGAATTAACTTGTCCTTCTAGCACTGCTCTTATTACTTCTTGTCCTGATTTCTATATTTTTGTTTTCTCCTTCATTTCACAGCAAGAAGCCAAAGCTGAATACAAATACACTCCTCTCTTCTATCCAGAGGACAGCTTTTCCAAGGTCTAAAATCTATTCAAGTGCCTGTCAATAAAAGGGACCTTACTTTTAAATTGTTGTGGGGTGTTTGAGTGTCATCAGTCTCCTCATCAATCTGAGGTTGTGCTACAGTAGAACTTGCAGCTCTGCGGACATGAGATGCTGCCAGTCACAGCACCCGAATTGCATTCCTCTATTTTTGGAGGTTGCTGGACACTTTTGGAGCTATGTTGTCAGAACTCTTACCTTACGCTTCCAGGTTTGAGGGGATTCCTAATTCATGACTCTAATTTAACAATTATTTATTTAATCTAGTAAGTAAAGAAGGTGTAATAATAGAATAACATTGCAAATGATGTTTACATCCCTGAAATTAGCAGTAGCGCTTAGTCTTATATCCTGCTTTACAGCGCTCTCTGAGCGGTTTTATAGAATAGAATAGAATAACAGAGTTGGAAGGGACCTTGGAGATCTTCTAGTACAACCCCCTTCCTAGGCAGAAACCCCTACACCACTTCAGACAAATGGTTATCCAATCTCTTCTTAAAAACTTCCAGTCTTTAAGACTTGCAGCATTCACAACTTCTGGAGGCAAGCTGTTCCACTGATTAACTGTTCTAAACTGTCAGGAAATTTCTCCTCAGTTCCAAGTTGCTTCTCTCCTTGATTAGTTTCCACCCATTGCTTCTTGTTCTGCCCTCAGGTGCTTGGTAGAATAGTATGACTCCCTCTTCTTTGGGGCAACCCCTGAGATATTGGAAGACTGCTATCATGTCTCCCCTGGTCCTTCTTTTCATTAAACTAGACATACCCAGTTCCTGCAACCGTTCTTCATATGTTTTAACCTCCAGTCTCTTAATTATCTTTGTTCTTTTTTTACATCTTGGTGACCAAAACTGAATGCAGGATTCCAAGTGTGGCCTTACCAAGGCATTATATAAGTGGTATTAACACTTCACGTGATCTTTATTCTATCCCTCTGGTTATGCAGCCTAGAACTGTGTTGGCTCTTTTGGCAGCTGTTGCACACTGCTGGCTCATATTTAAATGATTCTCCACTAGGACTCTCAAGATGATGAGGAGACTGGAGGCTAAAACATACGAAGAACAGTTACAGGAACTGGGCATGGCTAATCTAGTGAAGAGAAGGACCAGGGGAGACAGGAGAGCAGTCTTCCAATATTTGAGGGGCTGCCACAGAGAGGAGGGGGTCAAGCTATTTGCCAAGGCACCTGAAGGCCAGTCATTGAATAATGGATGGAAATTGACCAAGGAGAGATTCAACCTAGAAACAAGGAGGAATTTTCTGACAGTGAGAACAATCAACTGATGGAACAGAAGTTGCCTTCGGAAGTTGTGGGAGCTTCATCCCTGGAGGCTTTCAGAAAGGGATTGGACTGCCATTTGTCAGAAATGGTGTAGGGTCTCCTGCTTGGGTGGGGGAATTGGACTAGATGACCTACAAGGTCCCTTCCCACTCTGTTAATCTAATGTAATTGGTAGTAAAAAGTCTGTAAGAAAGCAAACAAATTCACAGAACACCAAGGACATGGCTTTTCATTTCTTCCTTGTCCCCTCTCATGAGGTTTTTCAAAGCTTTTGTAAGTCCAATATAGAAAAATTCTCCAGGTCCTCCTCTTGGTTTATTATTTGTCTGTCCCTTTTAATGATTAAAACATCTGTCCAGTGTAACATCTTTTTCCATGTCATTTTTGTAGCTTGTCATTTGTGAGTCCACTTTCAACTCTGCCTTTGTCTTGTCAGGTAAAACTTGTTCCTTTTTCCATGACGTGTTTGAGACACAGTCCGTCCATTGAGACAGATATTTCCATTGACATTATTAATAATAATTTTGGACTCCATTTTTTAAAAGCATCCTTCAATATTTCTACGCTTAGAATATTTTGTGCCAATCTGTGACTGTCAGTCAAGTTTATGTGTCCGTTTTCTTTAATTGAAATATTTAGTTCCCTCTTGTGTCCAACTTTTTAAATCAAAGCAAAAGTATTTTCCCATAGAAAGGGTTATCATTTTCAAAAATCTGAATTTCAAATTTATCAAATGGACCTTAGTCCATTTGCAGGTTTTTAAGACCAAAGTTTTAACCTTTTGTTAATTCTTATGTTTGTAGTTAATATTTTGTTTGACTAGCTGATAACCAGATGTTGCCCAGGTATTTATTTATCCTAATCCATAACATTTGTATGGTGGGCATGACCAACTCAACGTAATTTGTGTCAGGGGTGCCTGTAGTGTCCCCGGCAGGTCTGGGGTGGGATCCATTTCTCCAGTGTGTGTGGGAGGGCAAAGTGTGTGCATCAAAGGGAAGCCCACTCCCTCTCAATGCAAGGAGACTTGGCTTTGTAACCAAAGCATCTTCAGTGATAACATGGGAGGCCACTAGGAGAGGTCAGGAGGAGCAGACAAGGGGATGACGAAAGGGTAGCAGGGCTGCAAGTAATCTCCCTCCCTCCCTTCCCTCCTTCCTCCGTTTTCAGTTGCAATGGCCTCCTTCAGCACTGCCAATGAAAACAGCTTCCACCAGGTTGTAGATCAATGCCTGGTCAGCCTTGGCTGGTCCGAGGCACCATGGGACGGTCCTTTGCTGTACCCAGGGTGGCCTCGTGGGCCAGATCTAACACTCTACTGTTGTGGCCCGCCAGCAGCCAGCAGATCTGGCAGCAGATTCGGACAGTGAGGAGGTTGGGGAGGAGCATGGGCCAGTCCTGGAATCTGGGGAAGGCTCTGTGTCAGAGGCAGAGAGGGGGCCAAGGCTGTCTGACAGTTATCAGATGCTTTCAGAGTCAGACATCAGTGAGTCAGACAAACAGCTGGAGCCTGTTCCCAGTGTGCGCATGCGCAGAGTGGCCAGAAAAAGGGAACAGTTAAAGAACAGGGGTCAACTTGGGAGTAAGGCCACAGGTGGACGATGAATGCCCCCTCCCATAGGGAATAAAAGAGGAGTGAAAGGGAAGGGGAGTTTGCAGGAGACGATTAATTCGCTTAATTGGTTCGTGATTCTCCAAGACTCCTTGCCAAGTTTTGCAGATATTGGCCTGGCAGCTCTCCAAGCCAGATAAGGTCTGTGACTATAAATCCTCCCTCGAAAGATTTTTCTGTATGTGAATGAGCAAAATTCACAGTAAATTAACAAAAGGTTTATTTTTTGGTTGGGATAAGGAGTATGCTTCATGCGCTTGGGAAGCCTCGGTCAGAACATCCACAGGCCAGATCCAGCTCACAGTCCTTGAGTTTGTCACCCCTGTTTTATATATCGAAGGTGCAGAAATTCCAATACGACCCCTGTGTATTGTTAGGAGGATAATTATGCCACGGTCACCTTTGCTACAGATCGCAAGGGATGAGCTTTGCATTCCTGCCTTGTGCTTGTTGAAATTCAGGTTGGGAGTGGGAGGTGGGGGGGAAGCACACCAAGCGTACTTCGCACCAGACTTAAGACGGGGCAGGCGGCGGAATGCATCTGAAAGTTAAGAAGGCCGCTTAGACTCAAGGGCTCATCATTTCTGGTTAGACCCGGGCAATTCATCAAGAACTGGATGGGATGTAATTGGATGCTACAAATGTGAAAATAACCTCTTTGTCACTGCCGGCATCAGTGGGAGACTTAAGACAAGCACTTTCTGATTAGATACCTACCGATCTTTGGAAACCCCCCTCCCGGCAAAGTGGAGTTGCTGACTACATCTTTATTAGAAGGCCACTTTTTTTACACTTCTGAGTAGAAGCTGGAAGATGGATTTGAGCTCCGTGCAAAATGTGCCTCGAGCAACAAAGGCTACGGATGGATATGGTCATTATTATGCCTTGAGCAGAGGGCAGCAGCTTTGCTTGCCTGCCGGAAGACGCATTCCTGCAGGAACCATTTGTCAAGAACCCAAACAAATGCCAAGGTGGCATAGAATTGAGGTGGGCATTGCCAGAGCCGTCCATCTTTTTCTTTTGGGGATTCCATCCTCTCTTCCTCCCCTCTTCTCCTCTTCCCAGCTATTCTGCCCTTAGTGGAACACTTCCATCGGCAGGTTGGCTTTGGAGGCATAAAGCTGCTTAAGAGAGTGCACATGCTGAGCATCTGTCACTCAAAGACAGGGCATGCCCTGGAGCCCTTTCTGTCTTTGAAGCTGAAGCACCATGTCACCCTCCCATAAAATATAACGTCGAGGTGGCAGGTATTTTCTTTTGTGTGCGTTTCTATGCCTCAAGATTGTTAAGCTGCAGATTCGGAGGGGAGATGGTCAGACTATATTTTCCTCAGACCATTTCTCCCTCTCACTATAATCTCCCTTTCTTCCTTCCCTCCCTCTCTCCCTCCTTCCTTCATTCCTTCCTCCCCCTCCCTCCCCATTCCCTCTCTCCATTTCTTCTCATTGTCATCTTCCTTCCTTCCTTCCTTCCTTCCTTCCTTCCTTCCTTCCTTCCTTCCCCCTCCCTCCCCCATTCCCTCTCTCCCCATTCCCTCCCTCCATTTCTTCTCTCATTGTCATCTTCCTTCCTTTCTTCCTCCCCCTCCCTCCCCATCCCCTCCCTCCATTTCTTCTCTCATTGTCATCTTCCTTCCTTTCTTCCTCCCCCTCCCTCCCCATTCCCTCCCTTCATTTCTTCTCTCATTGTCATCTTCCTTTCTTCCTTCCCCTCCCTCCTCATTCCCTCTCTCCCCATTCCCTCCTTCCATTTCTTCTCTCATTGTCATCTTCCTTCCTTCCTTCCCCTCCCTCCCCCTGCCCTCCCTCCATTTCTTCTCTCATTGTCGTCTTCCTTCTTTCCTTCCTTCCTCCCCCCTCCCTCCCACCCCCAATGTGTGCGTGTGTGCATGGACCTTTCACACCTGCACAGAACATTGAAGATGGGCATGAGGACATCTGGGTGAGTGGGCAGAGCCTGCTACTGAGCACAGGTATGTGAACAGCGAAGGGGGGGAAATCCACTGTGCCATGCGATTTAGATTAGCTAGAAAGCAGGGAATCCTGCTTTCTAGCTAATATAAATCGCACGTCACAGCTGATCATTGGAAAAACCAGTTCGCCTGAATCAGTAGCATTTTTTAAACTCCCAGTTCGGGTGAACCGATAACATTTCATCCCTGGGGTCAAGCTATTCTCCAAAGCACCTGAATGCAGGTCAAACAAGCAATGGATGGAAACTAATCAAGGAGAGAAGCAATCTAGATCTAAAGAGAAATTTCCTGACAGTGAGAACAATTAATCAGTGAAATGATTTACTCTTGAGGTGGAGAGATTCCAGATGCAACCTAGGTAAAACCACACTTGGAATGCTTCATCCAGTTTTGGTCATATTATAAAAAAAGATGTTGAGACTTTGGAAAAAGGCGCAGAGAAGAGCAACTAAAATGATTAAAGTCCTGGAGACTAAAACATATGAAGAAAGGCTGCAGGATTTGGGCATGGCTAGTCTAGTGAAGAGAAGAACCAGGGAGGACATGATAGCAATTGGGACATGTTCCAATATCTCAGGGATTACCCCAAAGAAGAGGGGATCAATCTATTCTCCAAAGCACCAGAAGACAAAACAAGAAGCAATGGATGGAAACTCATCAAGGAGAGAAGCAACCTGGAATTAAGGAGAAATTTTCTGACAATGAGAAGAATTAATCAGTGGAATGGATTGCCTCTAGAAGGTGTGGGTGCTCCAAAACTGGAAGTTTTAAAGAAAAGATTGGACAACCATTTGTCTGAAATGGTAGAGGGCTTCCTGCCTGAGCAGGGGGTTGGATTAGAAGATCTCCAAGGTACCTTCCAACTTTGTTGTCCCAAAGATGCTTTTTAAAGAGACAACTGGATATGGCATCATTTATCTTCAATCTACAACACAGTTCTTTCAACAGTTCCAAGAAGGCTCCACATTCATTTACACCACTCAGGTGACCCCCAGGACACAGATAAACCTCCAGGTGACCTTAACGACCCTCTAAAAGGATGCAAATGACCAGCTCCATCTGCAAGGAATATAAATCCTTCCATTCTTCCTCAGAGCTGAAGAAGCTTCTTGGATGAGAAGTGAAACATCTTCAAAGAAAAACCAGAAAGTCCAGTTGCCTCCTGAAAAAGCACCTTTGGGACAACCATGACCTGGATGAAGGAGAATCTCCATACTCTTCCAACTTTTGTTATTCTGTAAATGTTTTTGAAGAATTTGCTCCTCTGACTATTTTCACTTTGAAGTTTTGGGTTACTTTGGTTGAATGTCTAGAGTGGGATTTAAAAAAAATCTTTTTCTTATCTTTTTCTTCAGCCTTCAGTGAATGAAGGACAGCATGAAACCCAAAATCTCATTAGCCCATCAATTGTCATCTCCTTATTGATTACATGCACTCTGTCAGATTCTAACAGATATTAAACCTCATTGCATGTCAATTATCAAATATTAAATATTGTAACACTCCAGCTATCAGATGCTGCCAGATATGAAACCAATGCATCTCAGCTATCACTTACTGTCAAAAGATGAAATATCATCAAATACCCAGCAATCTTTTGGTTAAAAAAAAAGAGAATATTGTATTTGCAGATGATTCTTTTTTCCCCATCAAAATGTGTGGAGGAATTCCTGGGTTTAATAGCAAATTCATTGTTCACTTGCTACATCCCAATCAATCTTTCGGGGTGTTAGCTATAGGTAGTTGTGGAATTTCTCCATTCAGCTGCTTTCCTTTCTCAATCTGTTCCCCAAAAAGCCAACTAAGTGACTAGTGAAAAGTGAGTTGTTTAACATCTGTCTCTCATTTAAAAAATCTTTTGATGTTTGACATCTGGATGCTTTGGTATCCAAATTGGGACCAACACCCAATAGAAGTATTAATCTAAACAGGGGTGTCAGACTGGATTTCATTGAAGGCTGCATCAGGGTTGTGTTTGACCTGCGGGGAGGGCATAGCCAGGCTGGGTGTGGCCAGTTCAATGTCATTCATGTCAGGACACCTGTGATGGCCCAGTGCTAAGGCAGGACTTTCCCCAGACTCTTCCTCCTTCTCATTATAATCTCCTTCCTTCCTTCCTTCCTTCCTTCCTTCCTTCCTTCCTTCCTTCCTTCCTTCCTTCCTTCCTTCCTCCCTCCCTCCCTCCCTCCCTCCCTTCCTTCTACTTTCTTCTTCCTTCCCCTTGTTCCTTCTTTTTCCTTCCTTGCTCTCTTCCCATTTTTTCCTTCTTTTTCTCTTTTTCCTCTTTCCCTTTCTCTTTTCCTATCCCTTCTTGCATGCTCAAATGCAAAAGGGGAAATGTGCAGCCCTCCTGAGCTCTGTTTTAGCTGCCAAACGCACTGGGGCCCAGTCCTTCACTGTTTCCAGGGAGGCCACAAGAGCCAAGGTGGCGCAGTGGTTAAAATGCAGCACTGCAGGCTACTGCTAGATCAGCAGGTCAGCGGTTCAAATCTCACCGGCTCAGGGTTGACTCAGCCTTCCATCCTTCCGAGGTGGGTAAAATGAGGACCCAGATTGTTGGGGGCAATATGCTGACTCTCTGTAAACCGCTTAGAGAGGCCTGAAAGGCCTATGAAGCGGTATATAAGTCCACTGCTATTGCTATTGCTATTGCTATTGCCATATCTAAGCACTACACAGGGCATATTCAAGCCTGCAGGCCTTGAATTTGACACCCCTGATCTAAAGCAATGTTGCTCAACTAGGACAATTTAAAATGGGGCAATTGGCTGGGCAATTCTGGGTGTTGAATCCTACAGCGCTTTAGCCAAACACTTGTCCATAGACAGGATAAAGAAAGAACACATATTGTCAGGGTTCCAAATAGCATCCAAAAGTAAATCAGAGTCTGAGGCAAAGTATTCCTCAAAGTTCCAATTTATTAAGGGAGCCATGTTGGCACATCTGGGAAAACACCAATCTGAAAGCTTCCCAGTTTTCCCCACCCGGTTGAAAGTTCAAGATCTTGCCCCCACACCCACAAGTCCATCCCATGGTCCAATCGCCCACTGGCATTATGGCAGTTCCACCCATCTAATTCCGGTCAGGTGCAGAGGTGCAAAGACAAAGGATGACCTTGGCTTTCTAGAAAGGATTTTGTTATGGCTACATAGCATCTAACTCCATACAATCCCCCCTCCCACTTTCCCACAATAGAAAATGCATAGTACAATAATAAAAAATGTAGCAGGCCAAAGATCCACAAGAAAAGATGGCTGCAGGCCTGACATATAGTGTGTTTCCAAAATGGAAGAAAGACCATTGCCAAGAGGAGCGTGTGCTTGCTTGCCTTTAGTATTTCACAAGATTTCCAGAGGCTACTAGGGTGACCAGGCTGTATTGATCAAATGATGATTTAATTTGAACTAAAGAAGTAGCTCTTTGATTTTGACTGTTGTAACGCTAATGAATAAACCTCCTTCACTCTTCCCATGTTTGCTTGGAAAGGTTGCACTGTGAATCACTGTGAGAGGTGATTACATCTTTAACAGGGTGTTTCATGAAAGGTTGTTAGTCAAGATGGATTCCCTGCCAACACTGTAGCATCTTTTGACTCAGATTTGCAGAGCTAAACAATCAGTCGATTGAATATTTATTTGAAATAGCTTTCAACTGTAAGCATCCTAAAGGTAAAGGTAAACGGAGTGAGCTCCTATGAGTTGTCCCAGCTTCTGCCAACCCAGCAGTTCGAAAGCATGTAAAAATGCAATTGGAAAAATAGGGACCACCTTTGGTGGGAAGGTAGCAGCGTTCTCTGCGCTTTCGGTGTTTAGTCATGCTGGCCACATGACCATGGAGACCTCTTCGGACAGTGCTGGCTCTTCGGCTTTGAAATGGAGATGAGCACCACCCCTGGAGTTGGGAATGACTAGCACATATGTGCAAGGGGAACCATTACCTTTACCTTTATACATTCTACATATAGAGAATATCTAGAGTACTGCTTTATAAATCACAAAGTATCTTCAAGATCCTTACCAATTTTGTTATCTGTGTATTCTCCAAAGCACTTTAAGGCACACTGAAAAGCAATGGATGGAAAATAATGATTGAGAGATCCAACTAGAAGTAAGGATAATTTTTTTTGACAGTGAGAAGAATTAATCAATGAAAATAGCTTGCCTCCCAGAGTTGTGGGTGCTCCATTACTGGAGGTTTTCAAGAAGAGACTGGACTGCTGTCTGTTTGGAATGGTATAAGGTCTTCTGCCTTGAGCAGAAGGTTGGACTAGAACAAGGGTCACCAACCTTTTGGACCTCAGGGACCACTAAATTCATAATTTTAAATCCTGAAGACCACATATTTTTTTAAAAATAGAAATAGTATTTAGTGCAATATTTAAAAATGCAAATAGTTTTTTCTGAAGACCACCAAAATTTACTTGCAGACCACCAGTGATCCACGGATCACTTGATGACCACTGAACTAGAAGACCTCTCAGTTCTAGTCTAGTGAAGAGAAGGACCAGGGGAGACAGGATAGCAGGCTTCCAATATTTGAGGGGCTGCCACAGAGAGGAGGGGGTCAAGCTGTTTTCCAAAGCCTCCGAAGGCCAGACAAGGAATAATGGATGGAAAATGAACAAGGAGAGATTCAACCTGGAAATAAGGATAAATTTTCTGACAGTGAGAGCAATCAACTGATGGAACAGAAGTTGCCTTCAGAAGTTGTGGGAGCTTCATCACTGGAAGCTTTCAAGAAGAGATTGGACTGCCATCTGTCAGAAATGGTCCATGCTTGGGTGGGGGGTTGGACTAGATCATCTACAAGGTCCCTTCCAACTCTGTTAATCTATTATTATATGTGTTCTATGATCAGGAACAGGGCTGATAATATAATTGGTGTTCTCTTCACAAGGTCTCCATATAAATAAAATGCTACATCAGTTTCCAAATCTAAATAAACCCTTTGTGGCAGTAAAATATTGCTTTCCCATATTTTGATAGAGCAACAAAAAGAAAAAAAAACCCCACAAAGCCCTTAATTATATCAAGAAAGCTGGAAATTACATGCAATTTTTTGAGTCCTATCAAAGAAGAAGATTGGCAAAGTCAAACTATGTGGAAATGTCAGTTTTGAAAAAGTGTTGTTAAAGCATCTCGTGTATAAGAGCACATTTTCTTTCCCACCCATTCTTCCCTAACCAGAGTGTTAAAACTCTGCAGACTAACTTCACTAAATCAAAATGGGTGTCCTCTAAATAATTGGGAATGTTATTGGCTTCAATTGATTTAACAATACCTTTTTGTCGTGGTGAAACTTCATCTTGGAAGCTGTGGATACCAGCATGAATTAAAAACAAGGCAGCATTTACAAGTGAGCAAAACATCCGTCACCATTTTTCATTTCAGAAAGGGTACCATATCCGGTAGATGAGATATTACTAACATAACTCAATCTTCTCAGGGAGATAAAATAAAATTAAAACCATTGCAAATTAAAGATGTGGACAGCTTGAGTCATAAATCTTTTGGGGCTCAAAGATGGAGTGCCTTCCATTTTCTGCTAAATTATAATGCAGCCAACAAACGGGCCACATTTTTTTGGTTAGAATCGCAAATGCTTATAACCAATAATGTCCCTTTGCCAACAATTTCACTGTTGGAGAATGAGAGTTTCCAGATACATACATATGTTGTGTTTGTGCTGATAAATAAATAAATAAAGGGAGATTAGTATAGATCTATTTCAAGCTATTTAGCTCTCATCAGCTAGCCATACCCTTACTGGGATTTGAACCTGGGCTGTTTTACATGTTAGGCACTTGTATTAGCCTCTAAGCCACAAGCTCTCCTCCCTTATCATCTGAGCCAAGGAAATGATTAAGTGTTATGTCAAAGCACCCGGTGTGTCCAAATATGGGGGGCGAAACACCGGGTGCTTTGACATAACATTTACACACACACACACACACACACACACACACACAAACACACACAAACACACACACATCAAAAGCTGTGCCAAATTTGACTCGAACCAGGAATGTCCTCAGGTGGGGGAACGGCATGAAGAATGAAACAGAACAAAGCAAAAACAAAACAACAACCTGTTATTTTTAAAATGCGGAGAGTCCTTGATTTACAACAGTACATTTAGTGACCGAAGTTACAACATCACTGACAAAATTGACTTATGACCATTTTTCACACTTAGAACCATTGCATCATCCCCGTGGTCACATGATCAGAATTCAGGCACTACTGACTCATATTTATGGCAACACGGGCAAGAAAGGTCATAAAATGGGGAAAACTCTTAGTTGTGATGCATCTCCCATCCCTTCTCCCAAGTCCACAGGGTAAAGAAAGGAAAGCTCAAAAAAGCAACCATTTCTAAACTTAGAATTATCCATATAAAACTAAAGGCTGGCAAATGATCCTTAAAAAAAAAAATTCTTCCCAGTAGTTTTAACAGATTAACAGAGATAATCTGTTGCGCTGGCCAGCTGACTTCAGTCTTCTTTTGAAGCCATTTTTTGCCCTCCGGAGGCTTCAAGGAAGCGCAGAGCGCAAAAACCCAGCCCTACGGGCAAACAGGAAGTTCAAAAACATACTTCTGGTTTGCTTGTGGGGCTGGTTTTAGCGCTTCAGAGCCTTCAGGGGCCTCCAGGAGGCTTCCCTGAAGGCTCCAGAGGATGAAAAATGGCCCTATGGACAAACCGGAAGGGACTTCCAATATTTGATTGGAACGGACTTCCGGTTTGCTCATAGGGTCATTTTTGCCCTCAGGAGCCTTCAGGGAAGCATCCTGAAGGCCCCTGAAGGCTCCCGAGGACGGAAAATGGAAAATCCGTTCCAATCAAATATTGGAAGACTGCTATCATGTCTCCCCTGGCCCTTCTTTTCACTAGTCTAGGTAAAGGTAAAGGTAACGTAACATGCTAGTAGTTCCCGACTCTAGGGGGCAGTGCTCATCTCCGTTTCAAAGCTGAAGACCCAGCGCTGTCCAAAAACGCCTCTGTGATCATGTGGCCAGCATGACTAAATGCTGAAGGTGCACGGAACGCTGTTACCTTCCCACCAAAGATGGTCCCTATTTTTCTACTTGTATTTTTAATGTGCTTTCGAACTGCTACGTTGGCAGAAGCTGGGACAAGTAATGGGAGCTCACTCCGTTACATGGCACTAGGGATTTGAACCACCAAACTGCCAACCTTTCTAATCAACAAGCTCAGCATCTTAGCCACTGAGCCACCCGTCCCTTAGACTAGACATACCCAATTTCTGTAACTGTGTTTTAGCTTCCAGTCCCCTACTTATCCTAGCTGCTCTTCTCTGCACTTTTTCTAGAGTCTCAATATCTTTTTTATAGTGTGGTGTCCAAAACTGGATGCACATATTCTAAGTGTGGTCTTACTAAGGTTTTATAGGATGGTATTAGTATAAGGTGACCAGATTTTCAGATTGGTAAAGAGGGACACCTTTGACTGGGGTGGGGGTGGGGGCTTGATTAAAAATTTTATATGGAGCAACAAAAATTTTCATATAACGCAAAAATAGTATTGTAATTTTTTTTATTTCAACATAACTACAATTTACAAATATAAATTGTAACTGTTGCCAAACATCAAAATTTTGATCACATGACCATGAGGATGCTGCAACGGTCACTAAGTGTGAAAATGGTCGCTAAGTGTGAAAAATGGTCATCAGTCACTTTTTACAATGCCATTGTAACTTTGGTCACTAAGCCCATTATACCACCTTTCTTGCCACAGTTCTTAAATGAATAACTGCAGCTGATAAGTTAGTAACATAAGTGATCTGTGATAAGAGCCTGGAGGAAACACTTTGTGGCTTTGAGGTGGATAGAAGCTACTTGAGATCGACCAATCAATCAGTCTCAAGACATGGAGACTCTGGAAAGAGTGCAGAGAAAAGCAAGAAAGATGATTAGGGGATCAGAGGATAAAATATATGAACAGTTGCAGGAATTGTGGATTTCTAGTCTATAGAAAAGAAGATCTAGGAGTGACATGATGGCAGTCTTCCAATATTTGAGGGGCTGCCCCAAAGAAGAAGGGGTCAACCTATTCTCCAAAGCCCCTGAAGGACAAGAAGCAATTGATGGAAACTAACCAGGGAGAGAAGCAACCTAGAACTAAGGAGAAATTTCCTGACAGTGAGGACAATTAACCAGTGGAACGGCTTCCCTCCAGAAGTTGTGGGTGATCCATCACAGGAGGTTTTGAAAAAGATAATGTACAACAATTTGCCTGAAATGGTATCAGGTCTCCTGCTTGAGCAGGGGGTTGGACTAGATGACCTCCAGCTCCGGTATTCTGCATTCTTCTCTAAGAAAGACAACAGGGGCTGGAAAGTCCATTTAGTGGCTTGCAATGGCCATTGCAACCCTCATTCCACAATGTCGGTGTTGCAACTGTTGACCAAACTGTTGGTCAAATCAGAATTGAGCTGGAGGGGACCTTGGAGGTCTTCTAGTCCTTCCCCCCTCAAGCAGGAGATCCTATCCATTTTAGACAAGTGGCTGTCCAGTGCCTCTTCTTAAAATTTGCTGACCGACGCTGCGGCTGAGCTGAAGCCGGCAAAGCCCAGCACCCCTGCCTGCCCAGCTGAGGTGTTCCTAGCGGAGGAGTGGGAGGGGGAGGCACCGCCGCGGTGCCTCCTCCTCCCCCTCTGCTAGAACACACCTCAGCTGGGCAGGCAGCTTAACAATTCCCAGATCGTCATTATTTGTAACCATAGAGCATGAATTGCCTCTTGAGGTCATCCGTGAGAATTTACGACTGGTCAACAAAAGCACGTGATTCCCAAACGCACCCCCCCCATCCACCCATATTTGGCCTCATAGCAAAAACGAAGTACAGTGCATCGCTATAACTCATTAATACATCATAAATTCTCAAGCACGGGGGCTATAACCACCACAAACCCCACAAATCAAGCCCTCCAAGATACAAACCCACATGAGTTATTACTTTGTACATTCGTTCTTAGGACGCTACCCTAATGCCCCAGACTATCAGCTGTTAAATTATGGGACCGGCAGATCCATGGATGGATCCTATAGAGATCCAGGCAACATGCACGCCGGCTCTTACGGGGGGATACAAATACAATGAAATGGATCTGAGCATCAGCGGATCAGCCACCACCACCTCCTCCTCCTCCTCCAGCCAATTTGGAGCGGTTGGGGAGAGGTCTCGCGTCTTTTCTGCCCAGGCAGCGCTCGAAAGCAGGTTAAGAGAGGCATTCAGCTGCTCCTTGTCCTGTCCCGAATCCCTCCCTTGCACAAGCAGCACCAGTAGTGGCGGCACCAAAGAAAGCCGTGGAAGCAAGACAGCCGGGTCCTCCCATGCCAACCAGTACCTTCTGTTGGCGCAGTTAGCGTCACCGCGTTTGCTGAAATAGACAAAACCAGCGCGTCCTTGCGAACTGAAGAGAGCGGTTCTCAAGCCAACAACGGCGCCCGAATTCAGACGGAGCCGAACGCCACCTCCACGTCGGCCGCATAAAACCTGCCCCCTTCTTGTCTCCGACCCACCCCCTTCCCAATGGGACAAGAAGGTGGAGGGCTGGTCTTGCAAACGGGGATCAGCGCACTCGCCACCTCCCCCTCCCCCGGGAGGTGCTCTGCAGTGGGACAGATGAATGGAGGGGGAAATCACCCCTTCCTCCTCCGAGCCCCCCAAACCCCATCTTCCCTGGCCTGCACCCCTGCACCCAGGGTCCTTTGGGTTTGGGGGTAATCCGAATGGGTGGAGCGGGGGATCCCTGGGGCGGAGGCCTCCCGGTGCAACGGTCTTCCACAGCTCTGGAGTGAACCTTTGCCTTCCCCGCCCAGGATTGCAAGGCTGGAGGCCTCGGCAGCAGCCACCCCCACCCCCAGCCGGCCAACCCTCGCCTGTACCATGAGCGGCGGGACCCACGCAGTTCCTCTCCTCCCTGGCACCGTCCTGTGGGTGTGCGAGTGCTGGGTGCAAGCACTGAATGGCCGGCCAGCCCGGAAGGCTGCCGGCAGGGCTCGGCCGCCATTCAGCGACACATGTTTCACTGAATGGCGGCCGAGGGGCACGCTAAACTGCCGGCATGACTTTGAAGTGCTGGCTTGCCTTCCGCATGGGCTGACGTGGAAGGCAAGCGGCAAGCCAGCACTTCAAAGTCATGCCAGCAGTTTAGCGTGCCCCTCGGCCGCCATTCAGCGAAACATGTTTCGCTGAATGGCGGCCGAGTTCTAAACTGCCGGCATGACTTTGAAGTGCTGGCTTGCCTTCCGCGCGGGCCGACGTAGAAGGCAAGCCAGCACTTCAAAGTCATGCCGGCACTTTAGCGTGCTGGCAGGCAGGGCTGGAGCGAGAGAGCGAGCGTGCTCCGTCCCGGTGGGTGCATGAGCGGAGCACTTTTCCAGTGCTCCTGTGCCTGGAGAGCTCCGTCTGCATATGAGCCCGGGATCTGCCGCTTGCACTCCCTTGCTCCGCCCCGCCACCCGCCTTCCCTATCTAGGGGTTCCTCCAGCAGAAGTAGCAGAGTCACGTCAAGTGCCGCTCTGCCTTCCTCCGCGCTCTTCCCACCCGGATGCCCAAAGCCTCCCAGCCCACCCGGCCCGGGGCGAGTCAGCTGCAGTGCAGCGGGCGGCGATCCCACTACCATCCTCCCGCTCACTCACCCTGCCCGTCACTCACTCTGAGTTCGGAGAAGAAGCGGCAGCCCCAGGTGGCTCTTTTCGCGGAGGCTTTCCCATGGCTTGTCCGGAAGTGGGGCTGGAAAGGCGAGCTCGCTGCCCCGCCCATCTGCCCGCTCACTCGCTACGCTACCCCACCCATGCGAGCGGCAGCGGATGGGCGGGGGAGCGAGTCGAAGAAGGCGCCAAAATTAAGCGGGATCTTTTGGGAATGGCCCGGGACACGGGAAAAGTTATGAGAAGGCGTGCCTGTCCCACCAAATGCGGGATGTCTGGTCACCTTATATTAGTACCTCCTTTGATCTTGATTGTATCCCTCTGTTAATGGAACAAATTGCATTGGCTTTTCTGGCTGATGCTGCACACTGTTGCCTCATCTTTAATTGGTTGTCCACTAAGACTCCAAGATCCCTCTCACAGTCACTGCTATTAAGCCTGGTTTCACCCAGTGGGTATACAGTATGTTCTTTTGTTTGTTTTTTTGCCTAAGTGTAAGACTTTACTTTCCTCTACTTTAAATTTCATTTTGTTAGATAGGGCCCAATGTTCAAGTCAAGTTAAATCATTGTTAGCATCTTTCCCATTTCTTTGTTTCTCCTGGGTTGTTTAATAGCAATAGCACTTAGACTTATATATCACTTTATGGTGCTTTAGAGCCCTCTCTAAACAGTTTACAGAGTCAGCCTCTTGCCCCCAGCAATCTGGCTCCTCATTTTTCTGACCTCGGAAAGATGGAAGACGAAGTCAACCTTGAACTGGCGAGAATCAAACTACTGGCAGTCAGCAGAGTCAGCCTGCAATCCATATTGCAGATGATATTATTTGGAGGATTGAACTTTTATTTGCGATCAAAATTCTGTGAGTTTTTGGGGTATGTGTCTCCATTGCTGGAGGTTTTCAAGAAAAAAACTGAACCATCGTTGATTCTTCCCTTGAGCACAAGGGTAGACTAGAAGACCTTCAAACTCCCTTCCAGCTCATGTGATTCCATGACTGAAAGAGAAATCCAGCTTAGCTTTTTTTATTGTCTCTCTTTTGAATGGCATGTAAACGTACTGTATCTCTATGTATCTATTGATGGAAGGCTGAGTAAACCTTGATCCTGGTGAGATTCGATCTGCCAAATTACAGGCAGCCGGAAGTCAGCAGAAGTAGCCTGCACTGCATCACCGTGGCTCACACTGATTGCTAAATTACTGATATTTGGAATTTGCCAGGGTTAGGAAGTAATTAGTATTTCTATCCTTCTTTTCACTTTTTTAAAAAACCTTTTCGGCTTTTTGGATTTCTTGAATGGTTCTGGTCTTGCTTACATAATAAACCAGGCATGGAATTGGTGGATAAATCTGAATGGTTAGGGATGGACAATGATAAATTTGGCCAGAATAATCATAAAGTCAGCGTGAAGAAGCATTTTTGATGTCTGACTGGAGATTTCAATCTAGATACAGAATACACTGCCCAGAATGTTAGCAAAAACTGGATGCATGGATATGATTTTGCTTCCCGAAGCACTTAATTCATTTGTGGTCCCAGAACTTGAGAATATTTTGCCCGAGCAATGGCTGCTCTTTGCTGACTTTTAAAGATTTATCGTTCCTGCTCTACCCTTGTTTAATTTTAGCTTGCTGTTTTTCCAGCCCTGACTGAAGCTTATGCTTTTTCTCCGCTTCTTTAGCAACAAAGGCATTGAATATTTATTGTTTTATTTTATTTTGTCTTTCCAGTGGTGTCACAAGCCACTTTGGGATATTTTCCCCCGTTCCTGCTCCATCTAAGCCACCCCAGAGCTGCCTGCCTGCATGAATAAATAAATACGAATAATATAGACTTAAACTGATAGCTGTATCATGGGAAGCTGTCAACAGCAAAACGTCTGGCAGAGATACCGGGCAGAAAAATGGATACAACAGTGAGTGACTCACTCAGAACAATGCAAGAGGACTGAAGGAAGGTTGCCCCATGCAAGTCGGTGACAAGATTAGGAAGACTTGCATATGTATGACAGTGATAAGAGCAACCCAGTAATCAACCGACAGCTCTCTTTGGAGTTTATCGGCTGCAATGGACTGCAAATTCTATGCTTTAAATTAGACCCCAGAGGCTTGGAGAGAAAGCGACAACACACATCCAAGCTGGTTTTGTTCTTAACCAAAATTTATTGACACTTGTCATTCTCTCTATTAAACAGTATCATCTCACGATTAACATTTTAATGTGGTCTTCCTCCAAGATGGCTTTATTAACTGGTGGCCTGGCATCTCCACTGTGCCTTGCTTTCGACATAAAGGAAGAAGGTGAGAGGGGAAGAGATGGAGAGGCAGGCAAATTCTGGCCCAGTTCTTAATATTTTTGTGTGTTGTTTTCTTTCTTTCTTTCTTTCTTTCTTTCTTTCTTTCTTTCTTTCTTTCCTTCCTTCCTTCCTTCCTTACTTCCTTCCTTCTTTTATCTTTTTCCTTTCTTTGTTCTTTCCTTCCTTTCTTCTTTTTTCTTCCTCCCTCCCTCCCTCCCTCCCCCTCTCTCTTGTTTTTTATCTATCTATCTATCTATCTATCTATCTATCTATCTATCTATCTATCTATCTATCTATCTATCTATCTATCTATCTATTATCTATCTATCTATCTATCATCTATCTATCTATCTATCTATCTATCTATCTATCTATCTATCTATCTATCTATCTATCTATCTATCTATCTATCATCTCTATCATCAATCATCTATCTATTTTGCTGCCTACCTCCACTGACTTTCAGATCTGGCCCTGCTTGTTTTTTAGGAAAGAGACTCAACTCCAGTAAAGGAGAATATTTGTAGCTCAGGGTTGAAATTAGGAAGCTAAACGTATAAAAAATGGTTGCTGGAATTGGGTATGTCTAGTTTAATGAAAAGAAGAACTACTAGGGGAGACATGATAGCAGTCTTCCAATATCTCAGGGGCTGCCACAAAGGAGAGGGAGTCAAGCTATTCTCCAAAGCACGCAAAAGCAAGATAAGAAGCAATGTGTGGAAACTTATCAAGGAGAGAAGCAACTTAGAACTGAGGAGAAATTTCCTGTCAGTGAGAACAATTAACCAGTGGAATTTCTTGCCCTCAGAAGGAGGCTTTCAAAAAGAGACTGGACAGTCATTTACCAAAAATGGCATTGGGTCTCCTGTTTGACCAGGGAGTTGGACTAGAAGATCCCCAAGGTCCCTTCCATCATTCTATGTTCTATTCTATCGTAGAAAAGCTTGTGCCAATTCCAATCAGGTTCCCCACTGCTGTCTTGGGACTGATTTTGAACTGCACATTTCTTGAAATAATTTGGATTTCTATGACCTTTTTCAAAGTTTGGAGAACATTAATACACACAACATTTTCTCCTCTGGCTAGAGATTGTCAGAAGGCACAATTATCGGCAGCATTCTTACCTTAAATGTCCTTATTTAGAATAGGTGAGGATGGAAGAGGAATTTGATAGATTGAGATGGATTATTGCTGTTCTTTTTTGCTTAACTGTTTAATTTCCAGGAACAAAATGGACCAGATAGCCTCAACGTGCTTTCCAACTGTTAAATCTTCCTTATAAGGCAGGTCTTTGTGTGGATAGTTTTCATGCTCTCCTGATTGATACAAAAGCTACAATTGCTCAAGCATAATTATAATTGTTCCTTGCTGTCTCCATTTTTAACCACTTGCCTGATAAAGTATTTTGGAGAATCTGGAATATTCTTTTGTGCCATATTAGTAATTCCTAACAACAATATAACTCCACAAAGTATGTTTATTACATTTATTATACTCACACTCTTTATATTTTTTTACATTGTAAACTGACACTGTATTGGCCTTTGGCAGTAATTAAATCCATCCACCAACATTTAAAACAGAGAACATACCTTTTTTAAAAAAGAAATGCAATCAGCTGTAACCAATTTCACATTCCGTGGCTGCATGTCTTCATATTTGGGTATTACACATGTTATCTGTATTTGTCAGACTTCACACCTGGTAAAGAAATAAATCTCAGCTCTCCAAACACTTAACCCCGTATTCAGGAATTTGCTTACCACAACAACTCAAGACATAGCACAGGGAGGTGCATTGCTTTATTGCTTTATTGTAGACAAGATAAAAGTAGAGTACATATAAAAGATCTGCCTACTGCAGCATATAGAAATCAAAGTCTCTCTCCCCCCCTCTCTCTGTGTATATCTATTTATTCTCTCTCTCTCTCCCTCTGTATATCTCTATATCTCTATCTATCTACCCTGTTTCCCTGAAAATAAGACCTCCCTGGATAATAAGCCCTCCCCTGAAAATATTGCAACACAGCAGCAGCCAAGAGGTGACTACGCTCGCCACCTCCTGCACCTCAAAAATAATAAGACCTCCCCGAAAATAAGGCCAAGCACATATTTCAGGCCTACAGCCATATTTTCTTCTGGATGTTTGGCCTGCCACACTTTCTATTATTTTACTATACATTTTCTATTGTGGGAAAATGGGAGGAGGGATTGTACAGAGTTAGATGATATGTAGCCATAACAAAATTCTTTCTAGAAAGCCAAGGTCATCCTTTGTCTCTGCACCTGACTGGAACTGGATGGGTGGAACCGCCAGCATGGCAGTGGGCGATTGGACCATGGGATGGACTTGTGGGTGTGGGGACAAGATCTTGAACTTTCAACTGGGTAGGGAAAACCAGGAAGCTTTCAAATTTTTGGATTTTCCCAGATGTGCCAACATGGCTCTCTTAATAAATTGGAACTTTGAGTAATGCTTTGCCTTGGACTCTGATTTAATTTTGGATGCTAATTGGAACCCTGACATTGGGGTTCAAAAGAAAATAAAACCCTGTCTTATTTTTGGGGAAACACAGCAACATTATTTAACATTCTTAAACTGATAAACAAGTTGGAGACCAGCTCCAGATAAGAAAAGTCCGTTAGTCTGACTTATCTTTTTCGTGAACTCTAAACAACCTTTTTCCTTACAATTACACCCCTTCTGACATCAGACCTCATTTTAATGTGTAATATTATGGGATGCAAATAGGTAACATGTTTGACTACATAAAACTGATTTCCTATGCGAAGGGGAGGTTACTTTTATTCTGTCCAATCCTCTTGTATTTTCTTTGTTATGTTAACTATAAAAAGGAGGGAAACATGGTGTTTAGGAGTCTCTCCTTCCTTTTTCAAAGTGACAGGTCCCACTTTACCAGGGTACCGAAATTAACTGCTTTTAAATGATCTTCCAACTTAGTTGCTTATTGGGAAGGTAAACTGAGGCAGATTTGGTTTTCAGTGCCCAGCTTTCATTTCATTTTTTAAACAAAAACATTTTGAACAGCTTTTCCTGGTTTTTAAAGCGGTCTATTTATATTACATTGGTTGTAGAAAGAAAGGAGTTCCATATTAAGCAACATAGGACTTGATGACAAATGCAATCTTAATTGAATGACAAGGTTTAGTTCATTATTTATCTCTCGGCATGTAAATTATAGATAGCAATGAATTTTACATGCTTTTGGTGCCCATTACTTAATTCAGGCCAAAGGAAGGGTGGGGGAAACTACCATAGAAGTTGATGTTGTAAAGAGCAATCTCTTTGAGTTTTTATACGAGGCACACTTTTGACGCACCATCATCTGTCAAAATGAAAAATTAATGGGGCTTCCTTAATTCATCATGTTCTGCTTCTGCCCTGTTTTAAAAAAATACACTCAACTCGGTTACATAAGGAACAATCTGAGGGCTGGGAAGAGAGAGACAACTTGCATCTAGAGTGTGAGAAAAATAATTATTCTTGAACCACATGTGCAGTTTGTCAGTTGATTTTCTTTATACATTGGAAAGGACAGCTTAGCAGACTTCAGAAATTGTGGGTACTTTTGGCTTCTCCAGGGATACCCATAGTTGGGTCATGAAGAGACACCCTACTTAAGGTGGATGAAATGTCATCTAAGACATCATAAGAGACATACCCCATGACATACCCATAGATGGGCTTTTGTAGGAGATGACCAGGCTGAGGCTGAGGGAGGGGTCAAATGTGCCATCAGTCTTGAGTTCCTTTATGCCAACAAGAGATCTAAGTCCAGCCCACTTTGAATTTCTTCTACTCTTATTTCCCACTAATTTCCTTTGGCTGTTAGTAGTTCAGATTCTTGTGGAGAGCTTAAACTTTCAATGACTCTTTATACCCATTTGAACCAGAGGTGGTATTCAGAAGGTTCTGACTAGTTCTGGAGAACTGGTAGTGGAAATTTTAAGTAGTTCAGAGAACTGGTAAATGCCACCTCTGACTGGCCCCGCCCCCATTCTATTCTCTGCCTCTTGAATCCCAGCTGATTGGGAGGGAATGGGGATTTTGCAATATCCTTCTCCTGGAGTGGGGAGGGAATAGAGATTTTACAGTATCCAGCACGAGGCCTGGGTAGATTAATATGGAGGATAGACTGTTACCCAAGCAGCAGATCCCCACTCTTCACGTCGCTGAAATAGTCCAATGGAACGGCAGAGCCAATATGATTGGTTCCAGTTGCATCACATAAGTTACCAGAATGTGATTGTACACAGTCACGAACTGCTTCCAGGACTCCGGCTCCGGATTTTGCCTCAAGGTTGACTTCTGAAGCCTTTTCCAGAAGTGGATGTAGCCACAAGGCAGTGGAGGTTTGTAATCAGAATTTCCCTTCTCCTAGAAGATGGTTCTGATGCTTGATCTGTGGTTGGGGCATAGAGCTCTCTTCCGCCTTCCAAACCATTGGCCGTCTTCTCCTGTAACCCTGGAAAGGGGCCCTTACGAGGTGCTCCCAGCCAGACCAGCTGGACCAAAGTTTTTTAAGGAGGTGTGTTCTGACCCCCCTTGACGGCTCGTTAACAAACGCAGGGAGACAAACTTAAAGGACTTCTGTCTTTATCAGTTTTCAGTTCAAACTGGCTTCGAGCCCAGAAAATAACATAAACACAAAACTCCGATAAGAATTCAAACAAAAGCTCTTACAAACGCTGCAGTCTTCTGCAGTCTTCACAGATCAGGTTTACATGAAACACCAAAGCACTTGTCCAAGTGTAACAGGCATAAATCACGATTAGTAATCAAACAATCTTTTACCAAACACGCAACATGAAGGAACGTTGACTCCAGCGACTGGGGCGTGGCAGCATCCCTCCTTTTATCTCCCAACTTGCTTCTAACCACTCCCAGCTGCCTAATGAATCTTGATCCCGAAAAGACTCTCAGCAGAACTGCTGAGTCACAACAGAGGTGTTACTCCTCCACCACTCACCCTTTGTCCTGGCTTGTGACAGGCAGAGCCTGGCTTCCCATATGTTGGGCCCAGGATGGCGGGTTTAATGAATTATTATAGTAACTTGTATTTTATATGTAAGATTTATAAGCCACCCAGAAACCTTCTTTGGTGGCTTATAGATCTTACTTATAAAATGCTTCTGGCTTTGTTCCTTTTGGCTCCTGCAGTCAAATATTCAATCCTGTTCCAATGCTCAGAGAATTCAATTTTTCTATGTTTCATTATGCTACTCTCTCTCCTTAACTTGCCACACTTCCATTAAGCCACCTTGCATTTCATTTTCTCACCTGGGAAGACCAGGAAGGCCATAGAGTGTTGGAAAAAATGCTTAGCAGGCAACAACAGCAGCAATCGGAGCCAGCTGACACCGTCTCTAACAATAAAATCACTGCCAAAACACCATTAAGGAAAATTGGAAAACCACTCTCAAGCATCCAGAAATAATGTAGAAAGAATAAAACTTCCTTCACAATAGAGGAAAACATTGGAAAGAGACATGGCTGATTTCAACATAGCATTAAAGGAAGTTTACTTTTAATTTTAACCTTAAGGAGACATTTACTAACAGTGAGAACAATTAGTCAGTGGAACAGCTTGCCACCAGAAGTTGTAGGTGCCCCATCACTGAAGACTGGAGAGCCACTTGTCTCCAATTGAATAGAGCCATGATGGCATGCGAGCAGTCACCTGTTACCCTTCCGGATTCTGGCACACCGGCCAGCTAGTCTTCACTTGGGCTGGAGCGCTGCAAACTGAAAGAGCAGCCACCCGGTGCGCATGTGCACACACCGGGAAGATGACTACCTGGTATTCTGGTTTCTGATACACGTATACACATGAAGACCAGGTAGCCGGTGCACACAAGAAACTGGAAGATCATTTTCCCAGCATGCGTATGTGCACCGGGGAGGGGCTGCTCTTCCAGTTTCTGGCACACGGGCATGTGAGTTTCCTCTTTGGCACTCGGTAATGAAAAGTTTCACCAAATCTGGTAACATGCTTGTGAAGAAGGCACAGAAGAGGCTGCACTTCCTGAGAATGCTCAGGAAGATAAATCTATCTCAGCATCTACTTCTGTCCTACTATCACAGCACCGTTGAGAGTGTCGTGACATATGGCATTCTTGCATGGTATGGGAGCAGCTCTGCAGCGGACAAAAAAGCTCTACAGAGAATCATTAAAACTGCCCAGAATATCATCGGGCTCCACCTACCAGCCCTGGATGACATGTTCGCATCTCGCCATTTGAGGAAGTTGCATAACATTCTCAGAGACTCTTCCCATCCTGCTTACAATCTTTTTAGACTGTTACAGAACAATTAAAATTCGGACCACACGTCTTCTGAATAGTTTCATCCCAGAGCTATAATTGCACTCAACAATGAACTAAAGGGCCACCACCAGTGAGCTGTTGGACAGCACTACTTGGTCTGTTGTGTGGATGCTTGGGTGGTTTAGGGGAATTCTTTTGATGGATGAGGCACCACATTCCTGAGTTTCTTCTCCCCCCATGCTCAGCAGGTTCTGACCAGTTCTGGAGAACCTGTAGCAGAAATTTTGAGTAGTTTGGAGAACCGGTAAATACCACCTCTGGCTGGCCCTGCCCCCATCTATTTTCTACCTCCTGAGTCCCAGCTGATCAGGAGGAAATGGGGATTTTGCAGTATCCTTCCCATGGAGTGGGGAGGGAATGGAGATTTTGCAGTATCCTTTCCCTGGAGCGGGGTGGGAATGGAGATTTTGCGGTATCCTTTCCCTGGAGTGGGGAGGGAATGGAAATTTTACAGTATCCTTCCCCTATCATGTCCCCAAGCCACACCCACAGAACCAGTAGTAAAAAAAAATCAATGCTACTACTATCTATCACCCTCCAATATTTGTGTCTTCTTTTGACTCTTTGCCTCCCATTCAAGCCACCAAAACTCTCCTGCTATTCCCACATACCCTTGTGGAATTTCTCCTGCCCCAAAGCCATGAGTAACCTGCACTCCAGTGACTTAGATTCTAACTGATTGGGACCAAAAAGCATTTTTTTCAGTACATACTGTAGAAGCAACATGCAGAATACAGTTGAGTACATGGAAAATAGCTCACTGAGATGACTCCAAAAATTGCTAATATTTGAAAGTGCGCAGGTGTAACAAGATTATTGAGGTGAGGAGAGAATTGCAACCTAGAGATATTGGAAGATGTTGCAGCAAAGTTCAATATTGGTTGCTGCTTTAAAAAAACAAAAACAAAACAACAGCAATATTATTGCAACGTTCAGTAGTGAAAGTATTCAGCCTATATTTAACTAGGCCGTGTCTTTTTCTACCCTGCCATAGACAAATACATTCTCCATTAGTCTTTCAACAGAAGCATTGGGAAAATGGCTTACCTTCAACACAAGATACTTGAAATTCTGCACTTTGTCAACATCATCAACATTTTGTTTTGATCTCTGACATAGAAGATTTGATCAGCAGAACAATTTATAGTCATCTAGAGTTTATACGTTTGACCGATAACCAAGAGATACAAAGGACTTGACACCAGGCAGAAAATGCTGTTGTGGACATCCTGCTTGCCCCCTCCAAAATCTCCTTCCTCTCTCATACATACATTTTATAAAAATGTTCAGCTAACATACATCATATCACAACTGGAGAACTGGGGAAGTGAGGCCTCTGTTTTGCTCCATCAGATCTCATGCCTCTTTGCTAACCCAAGTTCAAGGAAGCCCTTGTTATTAGTTGCAAAGTCGTGTCCAACCCATCACAACCCCATGGACAATGTTCCTCACCTTCCTGTCCTCTACCATCCCCCAGAGTCCATTTAAGTTCATGCCTACTTCTTCAGTGATTCCATCCAGCCACTTCATTCTCTGTCGTCCCCTTCATCTTTTGCCCTCCATCATTCCCAGTATGAGGCTCTTCTCCAGGGAGTCCTTCCTTCTCATTAGGTAGCCAAAGTCTTTGAGTTTCCTCTTCAGGATCTGGCCTTCTAAAGGGCAGTCAGGGTTGATCTCCTCTAGGACTTCTCCAGCACCATAGTTCAAAGGCCTCCATTCTTTGGCACTCAGCCTTTCTTATGGTCCAACTTTCACAGCCATCCATTGCAATTGGAAAAAGCCCTAAGCGTAGTCTTTTATGAGTTCTCTCGCTGAGAATGGAGCCCTCCCACTGTGTGATAACTCAGCTCAGAGTGTGCTTCTTCAATGACCTCTGTGGTTTTCCATCCATTCAGGCACCTGAAGTTCTAAGAAGTGAATGAAATAAATAATGAGTTACTTTTTAAAAATGTATCAATAAACTATAAAGTTCTTCCTGTTGCAAATTAACCAACAAATGTGCTCAGTAAAACAATATGTGATGACTTGCTAAAACTAACTTCCTTTGAAAACAGAAACATACACCCAAGACAAGGCCACCAGTTGGTGAGATAGGAACATTTGCCACTTAAGGTGAAACAACAAGGAGACACAGATAAGATAACTGGGATTCTGCAAGAGGGGTCATGTTGGCCCTTTATAGTGTAAAATGACTTAAAGAATGACTTAGGAGAATGGGAGGGCTTCTTCTTAGGCGTGGTGTGCAATGTTTAGGGACTATAAATTGTGTAGCTTGAAAACTGTTTTTTGCTCTCCTTATTCTCAATCCAACTTGGGAAGAGGCTAGGAGGCCACGCTTGCAACCGCTTTTCCATTTTCTTCAATAAACCTTTGAATTGTTAACCAGACTTTTTTCCTGTATTGTGAGGATTAAACTATTTGGGTCTTACATCTCACAGAAGAGCCAAGGCTTTTTAAACTCTACAGTCAACAGCAAGTCGTCTTGGTTGACCATGACCAAATGCTCCAACTCCCTTGTG